>NC_073252.2:61616590-61919621 GCF_029289425.2 Pan paniscus | reverse complement strand
TGTTTTGGTTACTGTAGCCATCTGGTATAGTTTGAAATCGGGTAACATAATGCCTCCAGCTTTGTTCCTTTTGCTTAGGATTGTCTTGGCTATTTGGGCTTTTTTTGTTCCATATGAATTTTAAAATAGTTTTTTCTATTTCTGTGAGGAATGTCAATGGTAATTTAATGGGAATAGAATTGAATGTATAAATTACTTTGGGCAGTATGGCCATTTTCACAATATTGATTCTTCCTATCCATGAACATGGATTCTTTCTTTCCCCAAGTTTTTCCATTTGTTTGTGTCCTCTCCAATTTCTTTGAGTAGTAGTTTGTAGTTCTCCTTGAAGAGGTCCTTCATTTCCCTTGTTAGCTATATTCCTAGGTATTTTATTCTTTTTGTAGCAATTGTGAATGAGAGTACATTCATGATTTGGCTCTCTGATTGCCTGTTGTTGGTGTACAGAGATTTTTGCACATTGATTTTGTGTCCTGAGACTTTGCCGAAGTTGCTTATCAGCAGAAGAAGCTTTTGGGCTGAGACAATGGGGTTTTCTAGATACAGGGTCATGTCATCTGCAGACAAAGATAATTTGACTTCCTCTCTTCCTATTTGAGTATCCTTTATTTCTTTCTCTTGTCTGATTGCCCTGGCCAGAACTTCCAATACTATGTTGAATAGGAGTAGTGAGAGAGGGCATCCTTGTCTTGTGCTGGTTTTCAAAGGGAATCCTTCCAGCTTTTGCCCATTCAGTATGATATTGACTGTGGGTTTGTCATAAATTGCTGTTATTATTTTGAGGTGTGTTCCTTTTTTGTCTTTATTTCTGTTTATGTGTTGAAACACATTGATTGATTTGTGCATGTTGAAACTCCCTTGCATCCCGGGGATGAAATGAACTTGATCATGGTGGATAAACTTTTTGATGTGATACTGGATTCAGTTTGCCAGTATTTTATTGATGATTTTTGTACCTATGTTCATCAGGGATATTGGCCTGAAATTTTCTTTTTTGGGGTATCAAAAAAAGTGAAGCCTTTGGTATCAGGATGATGCTGGGCTTTTAGAATAGTTTCAGTAGAATTGGTACCAGCTCTTCTTTTTACCTCTGGTGGAATTCAGCTGTGAACCTGTCTGGTTCTGGGCTTTTTTTTGGTTGGCAGGCTATTTCTTACTGCCTGAATTTCAGAACTCATTACTAGTCTATTCAGTGACTCAACTTCTTCCTGATTCAGTCTTAGGAGGGTGTATGTGTCCAGGAATTTATTCATTTCTTCTGGAGTTTGTAGTTTATGTCCATAGAGATATTTATAGTATTCTCTGATGGTCATATTTCTGAGGGTCAGTGGTAATATCCCCCTTATCATTTCTGATTGTGTCTATTTGATTATTCTCTCTTCTTTATTGGTCTAGCTAGTGATCTATTTTATTATTTTTTTCAAAAACACAGCCCCTGGACTTACTGATTTTTTTGTGGGTTTTCTTTGTGTCTCTATTGCCTTCAGTTTTGCTCTGATCTT
The DNA here is from genome assembly GCF_029289425.2 of Pan paniscus. Taxonomy (NCBI): domain Eukaryota; kingdom Metazoa; phylum Chordata; class Mammalia; order Primates; family Hominidae; genus Pan; species Pan paniscus. Next base: position 61,918,119 of record NC_073252.2, on the reverse strand, counting down.
GGTTATTTCTTATCTTCTGTTAGCTTTGGGATTGTTTGCTCTTGGTTCTCTATTTTTTTTTTTATTGAGATGGAGTCTTACTCTGTCACTCAGGCTGGAGTGCAGTGGCACAATCTCTGCTCACTGCAACCTCTGCCTCCCAGGTTAAAGTGATTTTCCTGCCTCAGCCTCCCAAGTAGCTGGAATTACAGGTGCATGCCACCAAACACAGCTAAATTTTTTTGTTTTAATTTTTAGTACAGATGGGGTTTCACTGTATTGGTGAAAACATGGTCTCCAACTCCTGACCTCAAGTAGTTTGCCTGCCTTGGCCTCCCAAAGTGCAGGGATTACAGGTGTGAGCAAATACACATGGCTGATTCTCTATTTCTTTTAGTCGTGATGTTAGGTTGTTGATTTAAGATCTTTCTAGGTTTTTGATGTGGATATTTTAGTGTTATAAATTTCCCTCTTAACACTGCTTTAACTGTGTCCCAGAGATTCTGGTATGTTGTGACTTGGTACTCAAAGGTTTCAAAGAACTTCTTGATTTCTGCCTTAATTTCATTATTTATCTAGGAGTCATTCAGGAGCAGATTGTTCAATTTTCATATAGTTGTGAGGTTTTGAGTGAGTTTCTTAATCTCGAGCTTTCATTTGATTGTGCTGTGGTCTGAGAGACTGTTATGATTTCATTTATTTTTCATTTGTTGAGGAGTGCTTTACTTCTGATTATGTGATCAATTTTAGTGTAAGTGCCATGTGGTGATTAGATGAATGTATATTCTGGTTTTGTTTTGTGTGTGTGTGTGTGTGTGTGTGTGTGTGTGTGTGTGTGTGTGTGTGTGGAGAGTTCTGTAGATATCTATCAGGTTCACTTGACCCAGAGCTGAGTTCAGGTCCTGAATATCTTTGTTAATTTTCTGTCTCAATTATCTGTCTAATATTGTCAGTGGGGTGATAAACTCTACTATTATTGTGTGGGAGTCTAAGTCTCTTTGTAGGTCTCTAAGGATTTGCTTTATGAATCTGGGTGCTCCTATTTTGGGTGCATATATATTTAGGATAGTTAGCTCTTCTTGTTGAATTGAATCCTTTACCATTACATAATGTCCTTTGTCTTTTCTGATCTTTGTTGGCTTAAAGTCTGTTTTGTCAGAAACTGGGATTGAAACCCCTGCTTTTTTCTATTTTCCATTTGTTTGGTAAATTTTCCTTCATCCCTTTATTTTGAGTCTATGTGTGTCTTTGCATGTGAGATGGGTCTCTTGAAGAGAGCATACTGCTTTTTCTTGACTCTATCCAGCTTGCCATTCTGTGTCTTTTAAATGGGGCATTTAGCCCGTTTACATTTAAGGTTAATGTTGTTATTTGTGAATTTTATCCTGTCATCATGATGTTAGCTGTTTATTTTGCAGACTTGTGTATGTGGTTATTTCACAGTGTCACTGGTCTGTGTAGTTCAATGTGTTTTTGTAGTGGCTGGTCATGGTTTTTCCTTTCCATATTTAGTGCTTTCTTCTGGAGCTTTTGCCAGGAAGGCCTAATGGTGATGAATTCCCTCAATGTTTGCTTGCCTGAAAAGAATTCTACTTCTCCTTCGCTTATGAAGCTTAGTTTAGCAGGACATGAAATTCTGGGTTGGATTTTTTTTTCTTTAATACCGTTGAATATTGGTCTCCAATCTCTCCCAGCTTACAGGGTTTCTGCTCAGAGGTCCGCCGTTAGTCTGATGGACTTCCCTTTTTAGGTGACCTGGCCTTTCTTTCTGGCTGCCCTTAACATTTTTTCTTTCATTTCGACCTTGGTGAATCTGATGATTGTGTCTTGGGTTGATCTTCTCATCGAATATCTTACTGGGGTTCTCTGGCTTTCCTGAATATGAATGTTGGCCTGTCCTTCTAGGTTGGGGAAGTTCTCCTAGATGATATCCTGAAGTATGTTTGCCCACTTGGTTCTGTTCTCCCTGTCTCTTTCAGGTACCCCAATTAGTTGTAGGTTCAGTCCTTTGTTTTACATAATCCCTTATTTTTTGCAGTTTTTGTTTGTTTCTTTTCATTCTTTTTTCTCTATTCTTGTCTGCCTGTCTTATCTCAGAAAGCTAGTCTTCAAGCTCTGAGATTCTTTCCTCAACTTGGTCATTCTGCCACTGAAACTTGTGATTGCATAGTGTAGTTCATGTATTGTGTCCATCAGGCTCATTATGTTCCTCTTTAAAGTGGCTATTTTTGTTATCACCTCCTGTATTGTTTTATTATTATTCTTAGCTTCTTTGCATTGGGTTAGAACATGCTCCTTTAGCTAAGTGAAGTTGGTTATTACTCACCTTCTGAAGACTACTTCTGTCAATTTAGCCATCTTAGCCTCAGCCCATTTCTGTGCCCTTGCTGTAGAAGTGTTGTGGTCATCTGGAGGAGAAGCAGCACTCTGGCTTTTTTAGTTTTCAGCATTTTTGTGTCATATTTTTCTCATCTTTGTGGGCTTATCTACCTTCGATCTTTGAGGTTGCTGACCATCAAATTGAATTTTTGTGAGATTTTTTCTGTTGATATTGTTGTTGTTGCTTTCTGTTTGTTTGGTTTTGGGGTTTTGGGTTTTTTTGGAGATGGAGTCTCACTCTGTCACCAGTGTGGAGTGCAGTGGCACAATCTCGGCTCACTGCAACCTCTGCCTCCCCAGTTCAAGCAATTCTCCTACCTCAGCCTCCTGAGTAGCTGGGACTACAGGCACGCGCCACCATGCCCAGCTAATTTTTGTATTTTTATATACTCCAGACCCTAGTTGCCTTGGTCCCTCCCACACCTGAAGGTATCACTAGTAAAGGCTGCAAAAGAGCAAAGATTGAAGACTGCTCCTTCCTCTGGCAGCTCCATCCCAGGGGGGCACCAACCTGATGCCAGCTGAATGCTCCTGTTGGAGGTGTCTGGAGACCCATGTTGGGAGGTCTCACCGAGTCAGGAGGAAATAGATCAGAGACCTGCTTAAAGAAACAGTCTGGCTGCTCCTTGGCAGAGCAGGTTTGCTGCGCTAACTGCCTAGCCTCTCCAGAGCTGGCAGCCTGGAAAGTTGAAGTCAGCTGAACCACAGAGATGGCAGCTGACCTTCCCCTGGGGCTCCGTTTCAGAGAGACCTCAGAGTTCTGTACATATAAACCTGGCTGGAGTTGCTGAAATTCCCACAGGGAGGCCCCGCACAGTAAGGAGGGATGGTTCCCAGTCCCGCTTAAAGAATCTGTCTGGCCACGATCTGCAGGGGAATAGTCCATCTCAGGCAGTCTCCCGCTGGCTGCTGCTGGCCAGCTCGAATTCCAAGCCAGTGGGTCTTAACTTGTGAGGTGCCGTGGGAGTGGGGCCTGCAGAACCATGCCACTTGGCTCCCTGTATTCACCCCTTCCTAGGGGAATGCATGTGTGGATCTCTCACCTTGCCATAATTCCTGGGTATGGAACATGCAAAACTCCTGGATCTCTGTGAGTGCCAGTTAGTGCAGTTAGTTACAAGTATTTATTATAAATATGAGATTTATTTACATTAAAAGTTTAGTGTTCAAAACCTGTCTGTTTATATTGCCTACAACTCTGAGAAATGAAATTATGTTGGATATTTTGGAAAGAATGCTAAGGTAATTCTTTACTCCCTACTCCAACAACCTTGAGATGTTTATTCAGGGTGAGGAAACCTCTCTTCTTCCTTCAACAATTAAATACAAAGATAGATCATTGATTCTAGTCTAATCTGAAGAATATGTACTGGAATACAATCTGAAAGTGACTTAGTACATGATATTGGGTGTTGCAGAATTCCTGGGTCATAGAGCATACGTTTGTGTAATTCGACTAAAATGTACTGCTACTACTAGCATTCTGTGAAGGTTCCACATCCTTGCCTACACTCAACTTACTCCCTTGGTTTATTAGGTGTAAAGTGATGCCTTAGTTTTGTTTTAATTATATTTCTCTGAATACTAGTTATTTGAGCATTTTTATATGCTTGCTAGCTTTTTGTTTTTGTAAATTTCCTTTTCATGTGCTTTACTCATGTTTCTACTGAGATTACTGTTTTCCTAGTTGATTTGCAGGGTTATTTTGTATATTGTAGATATCAGTACATTGTCAGTTTTAGATATTTTAAGTATCTTCCTCAATTCTATCCTTAATGTTAGTTTGTTAGTTGCATAACAGAAATAGTCAAATATGTCTTATTTTTGCCTTACATTTAATACTTTCTATGTTTTGCTGTAACAATCTATTCCTTATCCTATGTTGCAAAGATATTCTTCCTTTTTTAATGTTAACATGATCAGTTTTTCCCTTCTTACTTAGGTCTCCAATCCATTTTTGGAGTCTGCCTTTGTGCATAGTTTTAGGTAAGGTTCTATTGTTGTGGTGATCCTGAAAATGTGTCTCTTAGAATATTATTGACAGGTGGCTCAACTTCTGTGCTTTGAGCCCAAAGCTGCACTCACACTGCAGCCACATTTCCCATGAGCTCCTCCCAGCCTGTGACTAAGCACAGGAGGGTTTTTAAGGTAAGCCCATTTCTGGGAGATGTGGAATTCCTTTGATGAGTAACTTTGACGTAAGGACTCCCCAAAGGCTTGGCCAAGTCTTCTTAAAACTGCACTGCAATGTGGAACTCTTCCTACCCAACTGTTTTTACTTCCTTCTGTACTACACAAGGATCAGAGCTGCATGGCATTCTGAAGTGTCTCTATGACTCTTCCAACAAGCATACTATTTTCTTCACATATGTTTTCCTTAATAATTATCTTGCACCTCAGATTCTATCTTGAGGTCTGATAGAGTGGTCTTAGAAAATTTGGAACTGATTAGCTCACCTCAGTGTGTGTTGGACAGAGGATGCCATGCTGAATGGCTGCAGGGCACAGATAATCCCAGGCATAAGGTGGCAGGTGCATTGTTAAAGATTTCACCAGCAGTAGCCCGGGAAAACTTTTTGGTGCTTCCTGATAGAGGGGACACCATTGCAGGTAATAGTTCAGGCAGCCGAAAGATAGGAGGGAAGAATGCCTCTTACAAAGATGTTGGAGTTGGCTAGTTACTGTTAAATTGCATTGTTGTCCTACATAGGGATAAGGAGAAACTGAAGGCCATTTAAAATATGTTAAAGGCTAAGCATGAGAACCAGTTACAAAAAAGCTTTTATTTCATGCAGAGGAAGAGTAGACACAGCCAAGGAGCAGGCTAAAGATCTAATAGTTAGATACCCAGAGTTTGAATGCTTAGTCAAAGCTGATCGGCTATGCTTTGGTCAGAGTCCTAATTGGAAAAACCCAGGAACTTGAAATATAAGATGGGTCAACTGGATTGATGTCTCTCGGGATGTGGGTTCTGCAGACTCCCTGAAACCTCAGAGTTTATAGAAGTAATCACTGTCTCCTTAGTAAGAGCCAGCTCTTCTCCCCTGCTGAAAGATGCTATAGAGCTGTTTCACCCACAAGGCAACAGGTGCTCCTCAAGAGATATTCTTACCTCCTCAACTGACAACCAGGCCAATGGCTCAGCTAGTAACATGCTGGGCTTGAAAAGATAGAAAAAGAGACTATGTACTAAAGAACTGTAAGAACTGGTGCGTATCTATTGGCTCCTGACATTAGGTTTTGAGGGTGGTTGATCATGGAGGGGTGAATGAAAGACTGGATAAGTAAGAATTCATTGACTTAGGAGCACTTTCTCAAGACATGGAATTTGACAACCTAGCAAAAACCCAAGGAGCAAACCTGCTAGGGTGGCTCTTAGCATCCTGGAAGAAGCCATATCCAGGATTGAATACAGATGAAGTGTCCCAGTTGCCTTAGAAGACAGCGGAGAAAGAAATAAAGAGGCTGAGGGAAGTGGGCATGTTGAAATGGATATATTATGTGAGGCCAGAAGACCCACCAGGGCATGTGTTTCATTGGGAAGCCCAGAGGACATATCATTTATGAAAGTCACTACAAATGAGCTGGTGAGAGGAGCTTGAGAATAACTAAGAAGTTCAATGATGGCTCTCGTTGCAGATGGAGGCTGCAATAAGGGAAGCACCTACAGTCCTGAGATTGTCCATAGGGATGATGGAATCCTGAAGTAATAGATGCAAAGTGTCAGTGCTAAACTGCCAAAGCCAGGAACCCACAGTGAGCTTTAACAAATGGCAAGGTTGGAGGGACAGCTATGGAAGTTTTTCCCACAAAGAATTGTGGAGACAGTTCAAAAAGTATGGTGTTTTTAGGGGAAAATAAACAGGCAGCTAGCCAGCGTGCTGATTAACATCTACAACCAAAGAAGAAAAAATGCAAAAATGGAAGATCAGGAGGCTCTAGGTGATCACCCCAATAGAAAGCCATGATCCCTTTCTTAGTTCTTAGACTTGAGGCAATTTTCAGATCCAGAATCCATTGGCTGAAGAGGTGGCCAAGTCCCTAGGAGGAAGAACCCTGTTATACCATGATAATTATATACAGTGATGATTCCCTAAGTGCTTCTCCAAAGGGACCTATAACCTTTTACTTACTGGGTGACTATACAAAAGGCAAAGGGAATACCCAGATATTTCAAAAACTATTAGAAACAGGATCTGAGTTGATACTGATACCGGAGACATATAGCATCATTATAGCTCCCGTTAAGTGTGAAGATTTATGGGGTCCAATTATGTCCTGGATTTGAGATTCTAGGTATATAGTTCCTTTCCTTTAATACTTTAAAAATATTACTTCAGTGACATCTCATATCCAGTATTGCTGCTGAGAAAACTGATGTCATATGCTTCTTGTTTCTTTATAGGTGAACTGCTCTTTCTCTCTGGTAGCTTTTATAATGTTTTTAATTTAAAATCCACTTTAACATATCAAGGTATGGGTTTTTCCTTATTTCTTCTATTTGGAACTCTATAAGCCTTTTTTATATACAGTTTTAAAATTTTCTTTTATTATTAAAATCTTACCTTCATTAGTTTTTAAAATATTTCCTCATCTCAATTTTTAATTTTTTTTCTGCATTTGAGAATCTTGTAATTGGGATATTGGCATCTCTACTTCTCTATCCTTCATATCTCTAATTTTTTAAAATTTATTTTTATATTTTTATCCTTCCCTTCTTCCTTTCTGAGAGAGTTCTTCAATTTGAACTTGCAATTCATCAATTAATTTTTCCGTCGTAACTATCCTATTATCTATCTAATCAACTGTGCTTTTGTATTTCAACTCATATTTTCCATGTCTAATATTTTCATTCTGTTTTTATGCATGCTTCTTCTTGTTTCAGATGATTAATGTGAGCAATGACAAATAGCTCATATCTTCCCTTATATCTTTAAGTACTGATATAATATGTGTTTTACATCCTTTGTTTATACTAATGCTTCTGTTTCAGAGGCTATATGTTTTCTTGTCTATTGTCTTTCTTCTGAAGAAGTTGTACCATTTGGAGTTTATTTATTTTAGACTATGATTTCATGTTTCTCCAGGAGCATCAGCTGCTTTATCAGGCAGCATGGGCTATGGAAGGGTCAAAGGGCAGGTGTTTACTTGTGTCAGTCAAAGTGAATTTAAGGAACAGATTGGGGATGAATCCTAGCATAGAGAGTCCCAGAGCCCACAAAACCTATTATTGATCATTCTCACTCATTGACTTTCTATCAGTTGACTTTTCCAGTGGGAATTTCACTGACAAATTCTCAAGAGTGAAGCAGCACTAGAAGGAAGAAGGTTCTTTTAATTTTAATGCAACAGCCCTGGAGATCTGGAGGGTAAGGTGAGAAGACAGTACCTGAAAGCAGCTAATTAGTGCTACCTTTTCCAGAAACTTCTCTCCTCAGCAGGCTTTTTCTCCCGTCCTTTCAAAATTGGTGGTCTGAATTGCTAAGACTAATTTCTGGTATGATAAGAAGGTAAACATTGTCTCAAAGCAATGTAGGGCAATACATGGTGTTGGGAGATGTAAGAGAAAAACTTAAAAAGCCTTTCTCTTAACTATCCTCTCATTCTACTCTAGACTTCAGCCACCTACCTCCCTACACACTCTATCTTGTTCAAGTTAGCTCCAGTCTCCTAGTTCTGGCCTAGAATCCAGGTTTACTTCTTTCATCTGTAGTGTGTCTAGGGTTGATCTGGAGAAAGGAACAAGTGTCCTATGCTAGTACACCATTTTTATAGACATGAAAGCCTATGTGTGTGTGCATATGTATGTACCTACCAAATGATCTTATTTTTGAAATGAAAAGTGTATAAATCATTTGTTAGTGAAGATATATATTTATTTATTTAATAAGTCCTTCATTAGTGAATAGATATATTTGTTCATGTTTGTATAAATGTAAATAATGTAAACGGATATATAAAAGTTTAAACTTTGATTTGCTTAGGAGAAAATCAGGGAGAGATTGTTAGAATTTTCTTTGTATTACTCTATGTTGGGAAACAGCTCACATAACTTTGTAGCTTGAATTACAGTTGACCCTTGGACAACATGGGGGTTAGGGTTGATGACCCCACATAGTCAAAAATTCATGTATAACTCGTGACTCTCTCAAAACTTAACTATGCATAGCCTACTGTTGAATGGAAGCCTTTTTGATAAGACAAAGAGTTGATTGACATATATATTTTACGTTATGTGTATTATATACTGTATTCTCACAATACAATAAGAGAAAAGGAAATGTTATTAAAATCTTAAGGAAGAAACAATATATTTACTATTCATTATGTGGAAGTGGATCATCATAAAGGTCTTCATCCTCATTGTCTTCCCATTGAGCAGGCTGAGGAGGAGGAAGAAGAGAAGGGATTGGTCTTACTGTCTCAGGGGTGCCAGCTGTGGAAAAAAATCCACATATAAGTAGCCCTGATATGGTTTGGCTCTGTCCCCACCCAAATCTCATCTTGAATTGTAGTTCCTATAATACCCACGTGTCGTGGATGGACCCAGTGGGAAGTAATTGAATCATGGGGGCAGATCTTTTCCATGCTGTTCTCATGGTAGCGAATAAGTCTCACGAGATGTTATGGTTTTATAAAGGGCAGTTCCCCTGCACAAGCTCTCTTGCCTGCCACCATGTAACACGTGCCTTTGTTCCTCCTCGCCTTCCACCATGATTTTGAGGCCCCCAGCCATGTGGAACTGTGAGTCCATTAAACCTCTTTCCTTTATAAATTACCCAGTCTGGGGTATGTCTTTATTGGAGCATGAGAACAGACTAATACAGGTCCAGTGCAGTTCAAATCCATGTTGTTCAAGGGTGAACTGTAAAATAAAATATATTTTTAAAATAACATGGACCAGGGCCCGGGCGCGGTGGCTCACGCCTGTAATCCCAGCACTTTGGGATGCCGAGGCGGGCGGATCACGAGATCAGGAGATCGAAACCATCTTGGCTAACACGGTGAAACCCCATCTCTACTAAAAATACAAAAAATTAGCGGGGCGCGGTGGCGGGCGCCTGTAATCCCAGCTACTCAGGAGGCTGAGGCAGGAGAATGGCATGAACCCGGGAGGCAGAGCTTGCAGTGAGCCGAGATAGCGCCACTGCAGTCCGGCCTGGGCGAAAGAGAGAGACTCCGTCTAATAAATAAATAAATAAATAAATAACACGGACCAGCAGATGGCAGCACACTGTAACACATTTGGTCAAACTTTATTGCTTCTCCTGAACAACGTGAGTCCTAGTGACCTGCTATTTCCACATTTGCTTGATTTAACTACAATAAAATGACATTAATGGATTATGCAATCCAATTCTTGTTGTATTTGGGTTGGCTGCTTGCTTAAATAGTCATGTGTGGTTTTTAATCTGTGTGACTAAGTCATTCTGATGCTCTTCCACTAGTTGTTACTCTCCCTTGGTTGCCATTAGCATATCTTCCTGGCTTAGAAGAAATACTCTCTTGATTTAAAAAACAACAAAACCTCTTTTTGATTCTTTAATATCCTATTAATTAGAGAAGTTATTTCATCTTTTTCTAAGGTCAGTTGAAAATCCAGTTTCTGACCATTTCAGCCTCAACTATGAGTCTCTGGTGGCCCCTTTTCCACTAGTGGACTGGCGCCACTAGAGGAAGAAGGGTCTAAAAATAATGCTATGCTTGGCCAAACACAGGCCCAAAAGAGTATGCTACTTTAGACAGCAGCTATCAAAAACACTTTATGTGGTTTTGAGAAAGGAGACTTACATACGATTGTATATTCAACGGCTAGAATACTCAATATCTGACACATAGAGGTTTAAGAAATGCTTGTTGGATGAATAAGTAATGAGGTAAGTCAGCACCTTGAATATTTTAGGTCAGTGATGTCCAATACAACTTTTTTTAAATGATGGAAATGTTCTATATCTGTGCTGCCCAAAATAGAAGCCACTAAGCCCATGTGACTATTTTGTGCTTAAAATGTGATTAGTATGACAGTAATGACAAAATGTGATCCGTATGAGGAAATACATTTTATTTTATTTTATTTTAATCTAAATAGCTTCATCTGGCTAGTGGCTCGCACATTGGATAGTGTAGCTTTTAGTGCTTAGTGATGTTATGCAATTCTGTATGCTCCACTGTTAAGTGTTAATGGATGATGATGGGCTGACAGCTGAATACATAAGCCCCCTTTTTGAATAGTGTCTGTCTACGCATTCTGAAGATATTAAATAGAGTACACTTGGTGCAATTATTCAAGATTTAGGCATTTGACAGATAACTCCCTATATATTCATGTATATTTGCCTGTAGGAGCTCAGCCTTCAAACAGTCTTCTTTCTCTAACTTTCTCTAATCAGGAAGATCAGTTTCCAGATGATCCTAATTTGTCTAGGATGGTATAAATATGAGTGTGGTCATACTAGGCTTTTTTTTCCCTAGCATTTTCAATGCATCAGTATTATAAAAGAGAGAGAAGAAAAAATTTTCCAAACTCATATAAGGAAATTGTGAGTGCATGGTTTTTAACAGTGATTTTCTTTTTCCTATTACTATTGATCCCATAGCAGTATTTCTTAACTGGGGGTGATTTTGCTCCCCTAGGGACATTTGGCAATGTCTGCAGTAACTTTTGGGTTGCAACTTGGTAGGGGAGTACTACTGGAACCTAGTATGTAGAGTTAACGAATGTTGATAATATCACAATACATAGGACAATCCCTTCCCCTCCCCCAATAAAGAATTAACTGTGACAAAATGTCAATAGCACTGAGATTGAGAAATCCTGCATTGTAGTGATGACTCAAACAGATGAATTTGAGTTTGTTGCCATATAATATATATAAACATACACAATATCCTATTATGTGGAGCAAGAGAGACTCAATATAAAACCCCTCAAAAGATGTTAGCACAGCAATTATCTCATTAACTAAATTAATTTTAAAAGGGAGGTGGGAATAAAGGTTTAGACACTCAGAGTAAGTGTGAGTTTTGTTAAATACTAGTCCACAATCATGTACAAAATATGCAATTAAATACATATAAAAATGACTTTAACATAATAATTAAGCAATTCAAAAGATGTTTTCTTGAATATCTAAATATTTTCTATAAATAGTAATCTGCAAAAAAAATGCTGGCCACCTTTTTCTAGTAAATGTAAATATTACACAATAAGGTCTTTATCAAAATCTTGTTATCAAATTGTTTGTGAATGTCTAATTTTATAATGGCTTCTCATGTAAGTTGTTTATAAATATCTAATTTATATTGATTTCCCATTCTGCAGATCCCTTAACTGTTCTGAAGTTTGTTGAAAATTGTTTAAATAATACATTAAGATAATTTAAAAAGTGAAAAGTTTACACAAAGATTGAAACGTCTCTCATTTTAAAGATGAAACTGAAAGTAGCTCTTTCTCATTGAATCCTTGCCTTTTTTCCTTTCAACTTAAAAATGCCAAAAAGGCTGCCTTTAATTTATGAGTACATAAAGGCATTTTTACATAGTTCAGAGCAGAATCCTGTACAAAGCAATATTGCCAGTTCTCTTGCTGCCTGATCCAGGGATTAATTGCTCCAAAATAAACATCAGTGTAATTGTTTAAAGAGACTAAAATATGCATTACTGAGTGTAAATATAAATGTCAATCTTTTTCAAGTTTCTAAGAAAAGTTAAATGCACATCTCAGGGCAAAGGGGAATAGATTCACAGTAGTGTCATCTCTTAAGTCCTAGTTTCATGCCTAGTGTCCCTTCCATCATTTGTGTTAACGTTGGTGAAAAGTAATAACCTTGACTTATCTAGTCCAGTGAACCCACACATTCTTAATGGGGAATATTTGACGAGAGAGACTAAAGCTGTGGAGCCATCAGGTACGGGAAGTGTGCCATTTCAGCGAAAAAGTAGAGAATGCTTAGCCAATTGGTACTTATCTGATTAAACTGCTGGCTCACTCTGAAAGGAATATTGTATGTCTTAGGAAAAGAAAAATGAATAAATCAGAGACACTTAGCAGCAATGGTAGATCTTTGTGTAGTTGAAATATCTTCTGTGCTCACAGGAGCAAAACACTTCAGATGATGTGAAAGAAAGCCTGCCTTCTTCATGTTTAAGGGGAAAGTCATCAGATCACACTTTTTTGGATTTTGAACTCGATGATAATACACATGGCGGCACACGCTAAACACACTTTTTCTAGAGACCACACATGACATTTGTAGTTTGGATTTGAGATGATTGTTGCATTAGATGTTAGTTTTAGATTTAATCCAGTCCCAATAATGAGCCACTTCGGTATAAAGTCCTGGCTTGTTTTATTTTCCACAGTCTATTCCCCAGCTTACTATTCCAACAAGGTACCAGGCATTTCTATCACGTGCAATAACCAGAGGACCTCCAGAATCACCCTGGAAAAGAAGAAGAAAATAATATGGTCAATGTGATAAATAAAGTGATGTCAGAAATGGGTTAATTGGCATCTGAATGTCTAATAAACTAACACTGTGGATTGAAATATGTAAAATCATTCTATTTTACTTACCATTAGTGTTAATATGATAATTGAGCTTATTACTTACTCCCTGTTATTGCCTTCAGGTAGAAGGTAATGTGAATAAAGCTAAGATTTCAGGTTTATCCTTGTAAAATTTTTAGTTTTGCTGTCTAAAATTTTTAGTGTTAGTTTAGACAGAGCAAAACTAAATTCTGTGACACTAGACATGAGACTAGGAAAGCTTAACTAAGATACAGGACTATGTTCTATGTCTTACATAAATGATAACTTCAAGACTCAACAAACAAGTCATTTCGTCCATAAGCCTCTCCCAGATTCATGCTTAGTGTCTCTTCCGTCATTGTTTCTGTTAGCCAGAGGGAGTCTCTGGCTGTGAATTTGAATCTCATCTTGTTCCACTCACATTAATTGACAGGAAAGTGTCCTGGATATCATATCGCTATGTCTCAGTAGGTTTGAGAGGAGCAACATATGCAAAGGGCACGCCATGCAAATGTGCGCCATTTATTGCTGAAAGTATTCTGCTCCCAAACTAAGGTGGAATCCCTAGCCCTAGTGGACTGGTCTAAAGTCATGAGGACTTCCCTCTTATCTTTAAACCTTGGTTTAGACAAATGATTTTAAATTGATCTTTTAACCATGTACCTATTCATTCAAAAGAACACTATGTGGAAGTCATTATACAGTCTTTAAACAAGAGAAAAAATTCTGTTTGAAGAAGACATGGGCTTCTAGAGTCTTGTGCCTTGCCTTTAGCTCCCTTCCCTTCCATTTTCTTGACATACTTCTTGATCTCCTACAGTGTCGGTGGACAGAGTGTGAAAACCTTGGTCTACCAAAAGAAGTCCTCCTTAGCTCCTTTTCCTTAGGCCCATATCCTAATTTAGGTCCTTGGTTTTTTACTATGCTAGCAGCGAAAGGAAGCAAGGGTATATGAACCAGTGGAAAGAGAGATCTGCTTTTACATAGATTTATTTGTGTTTCTCTTTTAAACCATGTGATCTAGTTATATCTTGGACCACCCACATTACTTCTCTTTCCCCCATGAAGGGAAGTGAGTGGAGGGAGACCATGTATTCTAGAACATGTAGCCAAACCCTCGCCTTTCATTTGTTTGTTTTAATTATTTGTGTGCTATATTATTAGATTGTAAATTCATTGTGGATTCATCGTGATTTTAACAAATGCTTATGTTTCCTTCAGCAACTGCTACAGTATCTTGCAGTTGACAAAAAGTGGAATAAATAAGTGAGTATTTATTACCATCACATAACAGACAGCCAATGGCAGCTCAACAGCGGCGCCTTTGCATATAAGAAAAGTGCACATATATATCAAATTCTCAAAGCCATTCTTAATTCTTCAAAAAATCCCTAAACTGTTCCCAGTTTCAAATGCTACAAGTTAAAACTTTTATTATTTTATTTGCTTATTTTTAGTCCTTTACATAGCCAGAATTTAAAACTTACATTCTCCTAAAATGTTTAATGCTTATATTATTTATTTAATTAGTTTCTAAATGTGATCTGTGAGGTAACACTTTACTATGAACAAATGTAGATAAATATGTACTTTTTTGTTTTGTTTCTAATAGCATAATTATGTCTGGAAGTATGTTGTTTAAAGTCAATGGTTTAGGTACCTGTAGGACCTGTGGGATGCTGCTTCACTGGCCATAGATGTAGCTGCAGGTCCCATCTTGCAGTGCCTTGCAATTAGCAGGGATTAGATACCTAACTGTTGTTATGATTGTGGCTTGAAGCAATGATTGTATGGCTTCCTGACTTGGTTTCTACTATCCGCTTCCAGTACGTTTCTCTAATGAGAGTCCTAATTTGTAGCTGGTGACCATGATTTGGGGATAGTTCTCCTCAATAGGGTGTTAAATGAGAATTATGTCTTATGATTATTCCACTCCCTCATTTTACACTCTCCTCCACAGGTTAACTTCATGCAGTCATGTGAAGTGATATTGTTCTACAGTCAGTAAGGCCATTCCTACTAAACAGTCATTTTTGTGGATTTGAACCTATTCTTACCTTACAGGCATCTAGTTTTCCTGACAAGAATCCAGCACGTATCATTCCTGATGATACATACACATGAACTTGATTACATATATCATTACTTATGATCTCTACCTCAACTTCCCGTAGCATATTGGGAAAGGGACCTGAAAGAAAGAAAAAATAAATAGATGAAGAACTTCTACATTGCTGCCATGATAGTTAATTGTGTCTTACAAAGAACGGACCAGTGATAAAACCTAAGTCTTGAAGTTGTAAGATTCTGGACTGAATGACAGTGCTCAGAATCAAGTTACATTTATTGGGTGGCTTCTATTGACTAGGTACCATATTTGGTTTGTTTACTTCTGCTACCTTATTTAATCCTTGCAGCAGCCACCAAAGAAAGATATAAATATTCTCTTTTTCAGTTGAGGAAACTAAAGCTTACCTGGTTAGGAGTCTTATCATGATCACACAGTTAAGGAATAATGTTAGAAACTTTTTAACTTGATGTGATCTTTGTAAAACCAGAATATTTCTTACCACCTGGGAGAATATGCTACTGCTTACCTTAACCTTACTCGGAAATCTTCATTACTTTACAAAGGACACAGCTATTTTGGGAACCGTGAATCCTGAGGAAAAGCAGCATAGAACACTACTGTACTACCAGATTTAACTTTAATACAGATGCAATGCTATTACTTCATAGGAAAAACCACGCTTACTCTGATAATAGCTTCACTTGCTATCCAAAACAAATACCAGAGTAAGTAACACATAAAGATAGCTTATATTTTATTAATTAACCACACACGTATTGATTGCATGTAACATTGTTTTAACTATTATATCTTCTCATTTCTTTAAAATAGGAGCAACTTCTATTTTAAAGACTGTACTAATCTTTCATATAAAGACGGATGCTTTGTTTACAACAGGGTCAAAGAATTGAGAGGATAAGGGAGGGCAGTAGTACTGATTTGAGTGACGAATTAGCGTAATTATGTGCTTAAGGGCCTTGAATTTAGAAGGAGCAGATATAAGTTTGAACACTATTTGCACAATTTACAAGCTATATGTGACTTTGGGAAAGTCGCTAAGCATCATTTAACTCACCTGTGAAAAGAAGAAAATAATGCCTTGCTCAGACGTTTATAAGTTAAAAACAATGAATATAATCAGTTATGACAGTACCTTGCCTCATATTCAGTTCTTAATAAATAGATGCTATTAGAGTAAATTGTAGAGATTAGGGTATATACTTAAGATCCTCAGGGTCTTAAAGCTGCACTTTAAGGTTTATGTTGGATGGAGAGAAAGTTAGAGCTTTTATAAGGAGAGATCTAGGTTTCTGGGGATTTGGCCATTCGCTGTCAAGAAAACTAATTGTTTTAAAACGAGTAAATTCACTCACCTAAGATTGCCAGTCTTGCTGAGAAACTAAGTCCAGATTCTCTACAGTCATTAAAGATTTTGTAGGGTCTTGTGAATTTTTCCATCTCAGTCATCATCTTTAAAAGGGTCATTGTATGGCCATTTTCTCTTTTATCTCTGATTCTGCTTGAAATGTTCCCAGTGAGGCAGTCTGCTCACCAACTGCTCTTTATATAGATTTTATGCAATCTATTTATTTGAGTAAATGCCTTAGCAATATTCAATACTATCTATTTTGTTGTGTATAATGTCATTAACATTTTTAAGATATTCTCAAGTTTTAATCAATTATATTTTCTATTTGTAGTTTCTGTGTGCAAATTTTCATTTTAGCTAATTGGTCTAAACTGCTTAGTCTCAATTTTCAAATGCTTACAATCTTTTAGTCTCAGCTTAAAAAAATAAATTCAAGTGCTCAACAATATAACAAAATACTTTACATTACCAATTATTTAAAGAAGAAACTGTCCAGAGCGTAGAATGTTTCTGTTTTGCAAGCTGTCTGGTAACAAGATTTCTTTTCTTTTTTAAAAAAAATTATTTTGGATTCAGGGATAAACTAGTGTCTCAGGGTTTGTTGTATAGGTTATTTCATCCCCCAAATATTAAGGCTAGTACCCAATAGTTGTTTTTTTATGCTCCTCTCCCTCCTCCCATCCTCCACCCTCAATTAGGCCCCAGTGTCTGTTGTTCCCTTCTTTGTGGTAACAAGATTTCTAATTAGATATGATTGGCTAAATCTTGGGAGGTAGGAGAAGAGAACCTCTAAAGTAGCTTTTTACTCTCTCTGTTCTCTGCATGGAGTTTCAAATTATCTGATATTACCTTGTTTATTTTTTATCTAGTTATTATTTTCCTCGCCACAATTAGAATATTAGTTCTATGAAGCAGAGACTTTAGTTTTTGGCACAAATAGGTTCTCCATAAATACTTGCTGAGTGAATAAATAAATGGTAATCATAACTAATAATTTACTAAGCCTTGTATATTAGGTTCTATGACAAAATTTATTTGCTTATTATATCCTCACAATAATATTATGAGGCAAGTTTATTAAGAACATGATTTATTTTTATTTTTTTAGGGACAGGGTCTCACTCTGTTGCCCTGGATGGAGTGCAGTGATACAATCATAGCTCACTGCAGCCTCAAACTCCTGGCCTCAAGCAATTCTCTAGCCTTGGCCTTCCAAAGTTCTGGGAATATAGGAGTGAGCTGCCAAGCCCAGCTGGGACATGATTGAATAATTCTTGAGGAAAAAGCTTGTCCTGCATACATTTCACTGTAACATCAATTAAGTTTAGCGCCATTCTCTGTAGGTTATGGAGCAGTGGGAGGGGGTAGAGTTACAATTAGTTCACAGCTAAGTTTAGCTTAATCCTAAACTCATCTCCATTTATGTAAAAACTATTGTTGAACTTCCACGATGGTGCTATATATCATATGTGAGCATTACGTAATACATGTGTTCCACCTGCAGGATAAAAGAGGTTGAATACCTCCAGTTCTAGAACAAGATTGTGTAGGCTCACTTTTCCCTGCTCATCTCCTATAAAACAACTAGGTAATCTAAAAATTATTCATCAGATAACAATAAAAGAACTCTGAAAGCTGGAAGGAAGAAGACAGAATGGCTAGAGACTTCAGAATTTGAGGAAGGACAAGTGGTGCGTGTTCCTGGATTTTCTTTTTATTTCACATATACGCTGGACTGGGGACCAGAAAGACCTGCAATTTGTAATCATCAACAGGAATAGACAAAACAATCCCAATACAAGCCTGTTCTCTCTATCCAAAGTACTGGGAAAGGGAAAGCACAACAGACAGCTAATGGGAAACTCAAACCTTCTGCTTCACAGCCAAGGCCTGGCAGTCCATTCTGCCAGCAGCAGTGACAGCCAAAAGCCCTTGGCCATCCCAATCCACACTTCAAAACCAGGAACTACCTGGCAGACTGATACACCCACAAAGACAGTGGCAGCAGAGACCTGCATCTACTCAGAAACATAAGAAGACTCAGGCCCAGTGCACCCCTCCACAAAGGGTGGCCCACTGATTCAAGGCAGCCGAGGGAAGCATGTTCTACTCCCACAAAAGGCACGGGAAACAGTAATTAAGAAGAAGTGCAGAATAGTACTGCAAGGATATGAAAACTAAATTGTCATTGAAACAACAAAAGTAAGAATCTGTACTCTAAACCTAAACAGGTTGCCTATTGGTTAAAGTAGAAGAATTAAATAGAACCAGAAGTCTCCTAATGTAACTAAAATGTTCAGGATACAAAGAAAAATTGCTCACCATACCCCAAAACAGGAAAACTATAATCTAAATGAGGAAAGACAGTCAACCAATGCCAATCCTGAGATGAATAAGATGTTGGATGTGCCTGATGTGTATTTTAAAGACCTGCCATAAAAGTGATGTAGAAATAAAGTATAAATTATCTTGAAACAAAAAAACTAGAAAATCTCAGCAAAGAAATAGAAATTATAAAAAAGGACCAAATGAAAGATTACAGGACTGAATAATACAATAAGCAAAATAACAACAACAATAATAATGAACCAATTTGATGGATGGTGCTAATAGTGGAGTAGAAAAGATGGAGAATAAAGTTAGTAAACTTGAATATAAGCCACTAGAATTTACTTAGTCTGAAGACAGAATATAAATGGATTGAAAAAAATGAACAAAGCCTCTGGGATCTGTGGGGCAGTAACAAAAGATCTAACATTGGTATCATCAGATTTTCAGAAGGAGAGGAAAAGAAGTGTGAGGCTGAAAAGTATTCAAAGAACTAGTTATTGAAAACTCCCCAAATTTGGCCAAAGATAGAGACCAATAGACTCGAGAAGATGAGTAAATCCCAAAGAGTATGAACTGCAAGAATCCATACCAAGACCCATTATAATTAAAGTACTAAAAATGAAAGAAAAAAATCTTAAAAGCATACAGAGAAAAATGATGCATTACCTGAGCAGAACACCAATTCAGTAACAGTGGTTCTCATCTGAAACCATGAAGGCCAAATGAAAGTGGTACAGCATTTTTCAAGTTCTGAAAATAAAGAACTATCAAACCTGAATCCTATACCCTGTGAAACTGTCCTTGAGATATATAGAAGAAATAAGTATATTCTCAGATGAAGAGAAACAAAAAGAAGTTGTTTCCAACAAAACCTTCTCTTAAATAATGACTAAACAACAGTATCCAAACAAAAAGCAAATGATTACAGGAGACTAGAATGTGCAGAAAGAAAAGAAAGATACAGAATGGGTAAAAATAAAAGTAAACAAAACAGACTATCTTTCACTTAATGAGTTTCTTAAAGAAATATATTTTATGGTTGAAGGAAAAAATATGACACCAACTGATGTTGTGCTGAATGTTTGTTGAAGAAATATTTAAGATAAGTATACTTTAAAAATGGGTAGGTTAAAGAGACCCAAACTGAAGTAAAGTTTCTACATTTCATTTGAAGTGGTAAAATGTCAGCACCACTAGGCTGTGATTAGTTATGTATATATATGATAATACTCACAATAGCCTCTAAGATGACTACACAAATTGATAAATTTTAAAAAGCTATAAATAAATCAAAATAAAATTATAAAAAAGTATTCAAGTTACTCACAAAAGGATAAGAAAAAAGGAACAGAGAAATAAGACACATCAAACAGAAAACAAATTATAAAATGAAAGCCTTAAACCCTAACATATCAATAATTAGTATGTAAATGGTTTAAGCACAACAATTAAAAGCCAAGGGTTGGCAGAATGGATTTTAAAAACATAACTCAACAATGTGGTTTATAAGAGACTCAGTGCTCACTTCAGCAGCACATATACTAAAATTGGAACAATACAGAGAAGATTATCCTGGCCCCTACACAAGGATGACATAAAAATGTATGAAGCGCTCCATAATATTCCACTACAAGCCCACTGAAGTACACAGTCCAATGACACTAGGAAGCAACACATAGACAAGTCTGCAAAATAACCAGCTAGCATCATGATGACAGGATCAAATTCATGTATAAACAATATTAACCTTAAATATAAATAGGCTAAATGCCCCAGTTAAAAGGCATAGAATGGCCAGCTGAATAAAGAGTCAAGAGCCATCAGTATGCAGTCTTCAATGGACCATCTCATGTGCAAAGACAGACATAGGCTCAAAATAAAGGGATGAAAGAAAATTTACCAAGTGGAAAACAGAAAAAAGCAGGGGTTGCAATCCTAGTTTCTGACAAAATGGATTTTAAACAAAGATAAAAACAGACAAAGAAGGGCATTACATAAAGGTAAAGGGTTCAATTCAACAAGAAGAGCTAACTATCCTAAATATATATGCATCCAATACATGAGTAGATTCATAAAGCAAATTCTTAGAGATCTACAAAGAGACTTATATTCACCACAGTAATAGTGAAAAGACTTTATGACCTCACTGACAATGTTAGACAGATTGAGACAGAAAATTAACGAAGATATTCAGGACCTGAACTCAGCTCTGGATCAAGCAGACCTCATATATATCTACAGAAATCTCCAGTCAAAACAACAGAATATACATTCTTCACATCGCCACATGGGACTTACTCTAAAATTGATCACATAGTCGGAAGAACTGAAATTATAACAAGCAGTCTCTCAGACCACAGCGCAATAAAATTAGAACTCAAGATTAAGAAACTCACTCAAAACCACACAACTACATAGAAATTGAACAACCTACTCCTGAATGACTCCTGGGTGAATAATGAAATTAAGGCAGAAATCAATAACTTCTTTGAAATTAATAAGAACAAAAAGACAATTTACCAGAGTCTCTGGCATTCAGCTAAAGTAGTGTTAAGAGGGAAATTTATAACACTAAATGCCCACATCAAAAAACTAGAAAGATCTCAAATCAACAACCTAACATTACAACTAAAAGAATTAGAGAATCAAGAGCAAACAAACCCCAAAGCAAGCAGATGGCAAGAAATAACTAAGATCAGAGTAGAACTGAAGGAGACAGAGACACGAAAAACCCTTTAAATAATCAACAAATCCAGAAGCTGTTTGCTTTTAATTAATAAAATAGATAGAAGGCCAGCTAGAATAATAAAGAAGAAAAGAGAGAAGACTCAAATAGACACAATCAGAAATGATAAGGGAGATATCACCACTGACCCCACAGAAATATGAACAACCATCAGAGAGTACCGTAAACATGTCTATGCACATACACTAGAAAATCTAGAAGAAACGGATAAATTCCTGGACACATACACCCAACCAAGACTGAAACAAAAATAAATTGAATCCCTGAACAGACCAGTAATGGGTTCTGAAGTTAAGGCAGTAACCTATCAACCAAAAAAAGCCCACGACCAGACAGATTCAAAACTGAATTCTGCCAGAGGTACAAAGAAGACCTTCAAACAATACTACAAGGCTATAGTAACCAAAACAACATGGCACCAGTACAAAAACAGACACATAGTCCAATGGAACCGAATAGATATCTCAGAAATAAGACCGCACATCTACAACCATCTGATCTTGGAAAAGCCTGACAAAAACAAGCAATTGGGAAAGGATTCCCTATTCAATAAATGGTGTTGAGAGAACTGGCTAGCCATATGCAGAAAGTTGAAACTGGACCCCTTCTTTACATCAGGCACAAAAATTAACTCTTGGGAGGCCGAGACAGGTGGATCATGAGGTCAAGAGATCGAGACCATCCTGGCCAACATGGTGAAACTCCGTCTCTACTAAAAATACAAAAATTAGCTGGGCATGGTGGCGCATGCGTGTAGTCCCAGGTACTCGAGAGGCTGAGGCAGGAGAATCGCTTGAACAGGGAGGTGGAGGTTGCAGTGAGCCGAGATTGCACCACTTCACTCTAGCCTGCTGATAGAGCAAGACTCCATTTCAAAGATAAAATAAAATAAAATAAAATAAAATAAAATAAAATAAAATAAAATAAAATAACACAAGATGGATTAAAGCCTTAAATGTAAAACCCACAACTATAAAAACACTAGAAGAAAATTTAGGCAATACCATTCAAGACATAGAAATGGGCAAATATTTCATGACTAAAAAGCCAAACCGACTGCAGCAAAAGCAAAAATTGACAAATGGGATTTAATTAAACTAAAGAGCTTCTGCACAGCAAAAGAAACTATCATCAGGGTGAACAGAAACCTACAAAATAGGAGAAAATTTTTACAGCCTATCCATCTGATCCATCTGATAAATGTCTAATATCCAGAGTCTACAAGGAACTTAAACAAATGTACAAGAAAAAAACAATTTCAATGAAAAGTGGGCAAAGGATATGAACAGACACTTGCCAAAAGAAGACATATATGCATTCAAGAAACATACAAAAAAGAGCTCAACATCACTGATCATTGGAGAAAAGCAAATCAAAACCGCAATGAGACACCATCTCACACCAGTCAGAATGGCTACTATTAAAAAGTCACAAAACAACAGATGCTGGCAAGGTTGTGGAGAAAAAGGAATGCTTTTACACTGTTGGTGGGAATGTAAATTAGTTCAACCATTGTGGAACACAGTGTGGCGATTCCTGAAAGACCTAGAGGCAGAAATACCATCTAACCCAGCAATCCCATTACTGGGTGTATACCCAAAAGAATAGAAACCATTCTATTACAAGGATACACATGCGTATGTTCATTGCAACACTATTCACAATAGCAAAGACACAGAATCAACCCAAATGCCCAAAAATAATAGCCTGGATAAAGAAAATGTGGTGCATATACACCATGGAATACTATGCAGCCATAGAAAGGAATGAAATAGTGTCCTTTGCAGGGACATGGATGGAGTTGGAAGCCATTATCCTCAGCAAACTAACACAAGAACAGAAAACCAAACACCACATATTCTCATTTATAAGTGAGAGCTGAATGATGAGGACACATAGACACATGAAGGGGAACAACACACACTGGGGCCTGTTGGAAGGCGGGTGGTGGGAGGAGGGAGAGCATCAGGAAGAATAGCTAATGGACGCTGGGCTTAATACCTAGGTGATGGGTTGATCTGTGTAGTAAACCACCATAGCACATGTTTACCTATGTAACAAACCTGCACATCCTGCACATGTACCCCTCAACTTAAAATGAAAGTTGAAGAAAAATTTTTTTAATGTTTTATTTTTTAATTGACAAAAAAGAAACTTATTTCAAACATAGCTACATAAATAAACCAAAAGTAAAAGAACGGAAAAGATAAATCATAAAAACAATTTTAAAGAAGAGTAGCTGTATTGGTATCAGATCATATAAGTTTCAAAGCGTGGAAAATTACTAGGGCCAAAGAGGCATATTATGTAATGATAAAGGATCAATCCATCACGAACTAGAGTAGCCAAAACAATTTCGGTAGAGGAGAATAAAGTGGGATAAATCATTTTTACTAACGTTAAGGCTTAATATACTGTTGCAGTAATCAAGAAATTATGGTACCAGTGAAAGGATAGACCTAAATCAATGGAAAAGAATGGAGAACCCAAAAGTAGATTCATACAAATATGCCCGATATGCCTAATTAGTTTTTGACAAAGGAGCAAAAGTAACTCAATGGAAGATGAATAACTGTTTTATAAATGGTACTGGAACAATGGAACATCAATTAAAAAATTTTAAAAAGCCTCTACCTAAATCTCACAGCATAGAAAAATTAGCTCAAAATGGATTATATACTTAAATGTAAAATATAATGTAATGCAAGACTATGAAACTTCCAGAAAAAATATAAAGTGTGGAAAAAGTATAAGTTTAAAAAGTACAAAACTTATAGAAAAGAGCCTAGATACCTGAGAAAGTCCATAAAATAACACTTTAAATTTATTTATTTTTTCTTAGTAATTTTGAAAGCATTTTTACACCTTCCTAAAGGGTAAGTTCTACATTTATTATCTTAATTTTGCAAAACAGGAACTGATGCACAAAGTTTCAGCAACTTTTGCAAGGCTGGACTACTGCTATTATTGCTAGAATACAGGTCTTCTGAGTCCTAGACTAGCGTTCTCTCTACCATCATCTGCAGTCTCTCTGAATGCATTCCATGCATTTTTTCTTTATATTCTTTAAATGATGTTTCTTATCCTATAAAATTCAACTCTAGTTTTAAAATTTTGAAATATGCAACCTCTCACTTTTTCCCCCTATACAGTTCTAAAACTCTATGTGGAAAGAGAAATGATTTTAAGGTCTGCAGTTTTCTGTTGTATTATTACTTTTAAAAGTTCCCTCTTTTGGCCGGGCGCAGTGGCTCACGCCTGTAATCCCAGCACTTTGGGAGGCCGAGGCGGGCAGATCACGAGGTCAGGAGATCAAGACCATCCTGGCTAACACGGTGAAACCCCGTCTCTACTAAAAATACAAAAAATTAGCCGGGCGTGGTGGTGGGCGCCTGTAGTCCCAGCTACTTGGGAGGCTGAGGCAGGAGAATGGCGAGAACCCGGGAGGCGGAGCTTGCGTGGAGCCGAGATCACGCCACCGCACTCCAGCCTGGGCGACAGAGCAAGACTCAGTCTCAATAAAAAAAAAAAAAAAAAGTTCCCTCTTTTTTCCTGCCCACTTTCAAGAGATTGGGTTGTTTTATACAGTTAAAGATAAAACATCTCACAAATATCATGTTCCTGTCCTGTGTTGAGCTCTATGCTAACGCTGGGGATGTGCTTGTGACTACAGCAGGCATACTTCCTGTGTTCAAAAAGTTATATCTTTTGGAGAGAAACATGAAATAAAAAATATGCAAATCAAAGCAACTCCCAAGCACCCTTGTGAAGTACATAAGTATAAGGAATTACCACTGTAAGGAAGCCTTTGGTTGGGAATGAGGATCATCTCAACAATAACTTGCTTAGACAAGCAACTGAGTATCTGGTGATGGGTGATGCATCACCAGTAGATGCCTATACGAACCAATAATGAGACCTAAGTCACCCCCTCCCCCCACCCATCCGACAACACTGTGAAAGGATCTAAGTCCCTCTAGAACCATAAAGCAGGTGTCAGGGTAAGAGTGAAGGATAGATCCACAAATAATGAGTTTAAGATTTTAACATTTGACTTAAAAGTAAAGTTACACTTGACAGATACCTATACTTCCTCAACAAAACATTTCCTTCAGGAAGTCTTGTCTCTGCTACCTATAGTCCAGTGCTTTGAATTCAGAGTCTATTCTGTCCTGTCTGCATAACTAATGGAACTGAATGTTAGGTATTACTCACAGATACTACTCATTCTTATCTTCAAGCTATTTTTTCTTCTTTCTGACTTTTGTCAAATCTATAATATAATTTTCTCTTCTGTTAACATACTATAATGTATATGCTCTAGCCTCCTAGAATAGTTCTGGGAAAAGGTACTGAGTGAAGATTTACTGATAATTAGTAATTTTCGATCAGCCTTATAATCTTATTGCAAAAGTTAAACAAGTTCTGCTAAAACATGACGACTTCAAAGCTAATTCCTGAGAGGCAGCTAGTAGTTTTAGAATTACAATGAACTTGATTTAATTTCATATCCTGAACATTTATCAATCAGTTCTTTGTGTCTGTGTTGCAAATAAGATGGTGTCTTTATGTCTGAGACAGATACTATCCAAGTCTGATGTCTTTCTTGTCCTTCTGCCCACTCCATGTCCTGGGCCAATCCTATCCTGTGTGCTGCAGAGAGGGTATGAGAGTGTATCCTACAGTGCCAGGGCTCTTTCCTTCTTCCTCCCATATTTTGGTTGTGCCCTATATATTGTGATTTGTGCGTCCATACCACTTTCACATTCTGGAGTCATATTGGAAAGAGTATTTCAAGAGATTCAGACACTATAGATTACTACTGTATATCAACAGCAGAGTGTTGGTTTTTATCATATATATGCTGCATTAATACAAACAATTCCACTGAGATCTTTTTTAAAAAGGAAGAAATGCTATTATACTTGGGTTACCATACAATTCTTATTTTATAATTATTTCCATACTAGCCAAAAGAAGATAATCTTCCTTATCACAATCAGAAGATGTGTTCATTATCAAGTAAACAAGAGACTTAAAACGAAAAGTAGTTTTCTTTATGGTGAAATAAAGAAGCTCTCTTTGTAGGTGAGAAGATTATTAAAATGAGTAACTATAATATGAAAGAAAAATAATATTCCTTGCCTCTAAGATAAGGTAATGAAGTGTCTGTCTTCAAGAAGCTTTCATTTGATTTCAACTTCTGATGAAAAATGTTATCAGCTTGTGTTTTTATTGCGTTCTCATTGTTAGGAATAAACTGAAATTTAAGCAATACATCTGCTTTCAAATTGTCATTACTTGGCCTGAAAAACAAAATAACCAGAATGAATGAGGCAACAGCCACAGTAATTATTATGTCATACTTTATTACTTAAATATTAGTTATATCTTCAAGAAAATATGACATAAATATTTTACACATTTTATTGTCATAGATTCTCTCCTCTTGTGTCACACAGGTATTAATAGCTAAATTATTCCCTGCTTGTAAAAATTGATCATATTTAGGAAGGGGAGAGTATCTGACAGTTCTAGAATTATTTTTTCTAAAAAAGAAATCAAAAGCACTTGTTATGTCCACCAACTTTGTATATATATATCATAAACTATATATGTGAATATATATTCCTGTGATTCAAAAATTCATAATAGCTGCTTATTATTTTCTAAAGTCAGTAAAATTGAGAGCAGTAGTTAATAATTGTAAGAATCTTCTGTATGAAATGCAAAAGACTTTAAAAGGACAACCAGTAGAATATATTTCATCACTACTCAAGAAACTCTCTCACTACAGAAACTGTACACAGGAGGAATAACAAATGTAATAATATTAAACTATTTTTGCTCTTGATATAGCTAAGATCTTTAGATCTGTTTACAAAGCAATTAATTGAAGAATAACTATATAATACAAAGCTGCCTTTTATAATCACACAAATTTGTTAACTGTGATTACCTAAAGTTGACAACTTGACACTTGATGTAATGATGGTTTAAATTGGATCTCTGAAATATCTTATCTATCTGAGAAAAGAAAAAAAACAACAAATTAGAGCTTTGTTAAATATGAATTTCACACATTTCAATATATCACAAAAATGCTTACATAAAGCTTGCTGTGATACAAATAACATTTACTTCAATGTTTATTTACAGTTATCCCCCTAAACCTCATTTGAGCATAATCTCACCATCATAAAGATTATCTCTATAATTGGATGATGATACTTGAACAACTTGTCACATGGTCAAAGATGACTATCTAAAGAGTTGACTTAATGCAGTATTTCAACCTCTATTATAAAATATACATGGAGCAGGAGGCACAGAGATTTGAAAGTTTGATATATATGGACACATCACTCACTCATCACTCAGTATCATTCCAGCTCAGTTATCATCCTCATGGATGTGATTGAAAGATCAGCTTTTTAGGCTCTAAATAAACTTTTTTGGCCAGATTTTGATGCTGTGGCAAATGGGAGAAAGGAAGAGAATATGTATTATTGAACACCTCTCTAAAATCATCATACTTACCAATAAAAATGCAGGAAAGGATTACTTAGAATAAGATAAGACTGTAAATGCCACTGGTGTCATTTTAGACTTCCTACATAGGATAATTTATCTGTGGTATAAATACCTAGGTCAAATTATTTCTTAATAAAACCACAGCTTGTTACAAAATACGTGGTCTTATAAGTCTGTTTATAGACTCATCAAGCTGACTTGTCAGAAAAAAGGCTGACTATATATTGAACCTTAAGTGAACCTGAGTCTGCAGAGTGAGTTTCACAAACCACAAGAGAAGAGCTGCTAAGTTGTGAAACTGGGTGTATGTCAAATAAGTGCTTTTCATTCATCTGACTTGATTTATGAAATTTTCTTTGGTGACATGCCATGTAATATCATCTTGAATAGCCTGGTGAGCACAAGTTAATTAATAAATCAATAGTTACTCAAAACAAATGGCTATATGTTTTTCTTCTAATTAACTATGAAGTGAAATTTGTTTTTGAAGAATATATTTTTATATACACATGCACATTTATATGACAAAACTAATACATATTTATTGTTAAAAAATTTTAAAGTAAACAATATAGAAAATGTATTGGAAAGCATTAAAGTCATTTTTAAATCACTGTCTAGAGAACTTGTTATTTACATTTTGGTATATATGCTTCCAGATTTTATATTTACATGTTTATATATACATAAAATATATTCTCTCTATATATACAAATATAGATGTTTATATAATATCTATATGTTTTCTGCCTGCCTCCTTCCATTCTCTTTCCAATTTAATAATTTTTTTTCTAGGTAAATCGCAGCTTCATGAGTCATGTATCATCCATGGTAATTGAGCACATAAACAGTCCGGATTATTGAACTCCTCAAGAAAGTATAAAATGCATTTTAGGTACAGGTTTTCATCTTTTTCTTTTAAGAATATGTTTGCTATAACTGTAACTCAGTTCTACAAGGATTGGCAAACTATAGCCTGTACACAAAATCGAACCTGCTACCTGTGTTTATATTGCTCATGATCCAAGGATGGTCTTCACGCCTTTTTAATAGTTGAAAAAAAGAATAAGAAGGGTATTTTTGATATCCAAAAATTTTACAAAATTCAATTTTCAGTGCTCATAATAAATTTTTATTGAAACGTTGTCACACCTACTTGTTTATGTGTTGTCTATGGCTGCTTTAACACTACAATAACAGCTGTGAGTAGTTGCACAGACACTGTGTGTCCTGCAAAGTTGAAAATATTTACTATCTTGCATTTTATAGAAAAAGTTTGCATTTACCTCTGGTATAAATTGCTGCATTGCCTTTCTTTATATGTTATATCCATTTATGCATTAAGGGACAGGACCAATATTAGTAAATTGATCATTTATTTACTAGTCATCTCCTTGATGAGTATTTATATGGGCCTACCATGTACAAACACCGTGAAAGGCACAAGAAATATAAGAAGAAATGGAGTTAGCTCCAGCACAAATTAATTCACAAGTTAAAAGGGGGCATAGACATATAATGTTTTCATAATTTATGATCAGTACTTTAGAAAAGGTACACAAAAAGTTCTGTGAGAGCATTGGAAACAGATGCTAACATTTATTAGGATATTACCTTTCATGCTTTGTATTCACTACATCTAGTGATCCTTAAAATACACTGGGAGTTGGGTGAAATTATCCCCATTTTGTAGTGTAAACTTTTAGGGGTCAAGCAACTTTTTGAAAGTTATTAGAATGACAAAGGATAAAACTGGGATATCCTTTGTGGCATCTAGATGTCTATGACTTCGAAGTTTGGGCTGTCTCTAATTCAATATCTTAATTCCTGTAACAAAATATTCTTTACACTGGCCTGCTTTTTTCCCCCCTCAAAGAAAATGTCCTTAAGATGTATTTTTGAAAAGGCATACCCACTCCACTCAGTAGCATTCTTCAAACCATTTCATCTGCTTCTGGTTTGGGTTGTGAAACGGCTGAAGAAATATGTCTGAACGTGGTAAGAGTGATCTGCCTTCTTTGATTAGTGAATGCTGGGCTGAATAGTGGCTGCGAATACGACTGAAGTCTTCAGAGGAAGAGCTGGTCTGTGTGTTTCTGTGGTATATTTTCAAGAGCAGCCTAATAGGACATACATCAGGGTCATCCATAGAAGGTACTTAATAAATGGTATGTGGTAATGTTATTTGTGCCTGAATGATCGAGTTAAGATTTTAGATAACTCTAATCATTGGTATTTGCATTTTAATTTTTCTGTTGGGGCCAGGCATAGTGGTTCACACCTGTAATCCCAGCACTTTGGGAGCCTGAGGCGGGTGGATCACCTGAGGTCAGGAGTTCGAGACCAGCCTGGCCAACATGGTGAAACCCTGTCTCTACTAAAAATACAAAAATTAGCTGGGCATGGTGGCAGGCACCTGTAATCCTAGCTACTCGGGAGGCTGAAGCAGGAGATTTGCTTGAACCCGGGAGGTGGAGGTTGCAGTGAGCCAAGATCATGCCACTGCACTCCAGCCTGGGCAACAAAGGCAAGACTCCCTCTCAAAAAAAAAAAAAAAATTCTGTTGGGCTTATGTTGTTCAGTCTCTGATGCCATTATCATTTGTCTAGCATATTTTTCTAGGTGTCCTGAGATGGTGTTGGTGATAGGTTTTAGCTGTGTCCCCACCCAAATCTCATCTTGAATTGTAGCTCCCACAATTCCCACGTCATGGGACGAACCCAATGGGAGGTAGTTGAATCATGGGGGCAGGTGTTTCCTGTGCTGTTCTTGTGATAATGAACAAGTCTCAGGAGATCTGATGGTTTTATAAAAGGGAATTCTACACAAGCTCTCTTTTGCCTGCAGCCATGTAAGACACCCCTTGATCTTCCACCATGATTGTGAGGTCTCCCCAGCCACGTGGAACTGTGAGTCAATTATCTTCTCTTTATAATCTTTAATAATCCTTAACAATCTTTCCTTTATAAATTACCCAGTCTCAGGTATGTCTTTATTAGCAGTGTGAGAACAGACTAATACAGTGGTTACAGTTTCCAGAATTAGCAAATAAAAATACAGTTAAACTTGAATTTCAGATAAACAATGAATGATTTTTTAGTACAAGTATGTTTCAAATACTGCATGAAGATATTTTCAGGATGATCTGAAATTACAGTTGAACTGGGCATTCTGGTTTTTTTAGGAAATTCTAATGTACGTGCAAAAAGCAGTGCTTTTAACTCACCTTTTATCTTAATTTTCGCAAAGTATTGTCAGGATAGGAATGATGCCAGCCAAGATTTAGCTTACCTCGTTACTGACTTTTTGTTTCAGGTCGGTGCTAAGTTTTGAGTGTTCTACTGAAAAATCAGGATTATATTCAATACTGGGGATCTGGGAGGAGGTCTGGTAATAGTAAAACTTCTGGCCTGGAAGGGAAAGCAGACAGGGATGGTTTCTGTTTAGTAAATTTGAGTTGTATAATTATGAGAAGTAGAGGGGTTGAAAACAAAAAATGATACAATTGGTGAACTCCCGAGAGTTAAAAATGCTATACCTGTAGTCTATACCTCCCTCTAACTCTTTTTTAGGATCACACATTTTCATAGTTACCATGGTTGTCAGTTATGTCATAACACAATTATCACCTGTTAGTGATAATTCATAAATTTAAGCTGTTAATTAAGTAATGGTAGAATGTACGATATTCTCATAAGTTGACCTCAAATTTAGAATTTCTACTAAAATAACTTTTTACTCTTAGCATATTAACTAATATTATATCACAAAATTACATAGGATATATTTATTGCACTGTTCAAGAAATAATATTATACAAACCACATCAAAATTTAAGCTCTAGACATAATTTTTATACATAAGAGATTATTTTCCCAACTGTATATAAATTTATTCAGATGGAAATTGCATTCTAAAATACTAGAAAATATTAAAGTTTTAAAATAAGTTAAGTGGGTCTTCAAATATTCGAAATAAAAAAATTAATAGATACTTACCATATGCCAAAAAATAAACAAGGAGACCAATCAGTATCACCAGAATCAACATAACAGCTCTGACAATAAGGGCAACCATCCATGGTTTCAGTGAACTCACTCTTCTACCCAGTGTCAATGGCCTTTTGAGAAAGAATTGTGTGTTAAAAATGAATAGGATTTTAAGACTAAATGTTCCTTTTTCTGTAGAATTTTTTTCTGGAATTCATATTTAGCTCATATTGAATTTGGTAACACTTAAATATATTTTACATGAAATTTTTTTAAATGCTATAAAAATATGATTGACATTTAACATTATACTTTCTTTTCTTAAAGTCAGCAGTATTTTACCATTCACTACCTTTTCATATACTTCCTGGTCCATTATACTATATGCTCTAATTTTTTTATTTGTAAATGAACTAATAATATATATTTGATTCATGTGTTTCAAATCACAATGAACCTAAGAAAACAAGAGTATCTGGGTCACTCTTCTCATTCTAACATTAAGACACAGAGGTTCAGAGATTACCAAAACCTCAAAGTTGGATATTAGGGAAGCCAGAAATAGGACTTGGGCCGTTTGGGCTCCTTTTACACCTCTATACTTAAAAAACCTACTACACCATTTACAGTTCATGCAACTCATAGTGCATATGAAGAGCATCTATAATAAGGCTGATTGAAAAAAAATATAAGAGAATTATAAGGAAAAAATAATTAGCCAAACAAGAAGAGATCATTAATATGATGAAGAAGCAAATCAATAGTGGTAGCTCAGGACTTTAGACCCAGGAACTCTGTGTTGTGATAAATATCTATTTCATAGGGTCATAAGACATCAAACCTGTGATTTCAATAGATGATATTGTTTATCATAAAGCCAAATTTATTGGAATAAATTAAAAATCAATTTTAAGAAAATATCAAGGCAATAATAGTGCCAGTATGCAAATATGGCAAAAGCATAAAAGTGGTATGCAAATGACTGACATTTGGGAATCCTTTGTGCAAGCAGGAAAACGTGGCAAAACTCTCTCCTCATCCCAGTGCCAGAGCCCACAGTCTAAAGACAAAATCTGAACAGTTACAGAGTTGAGGCAGGCCAAGATAACACCAACATGGGTTGTTTAAAGAGATTTAATCCATAAGGAGACTGGACAAGAATATGGTTCTGAGAAGGGTGCTAGTTCTTGTCCTGTCTGTTAAAATTACACGTGGAAAAGAAAAGGAGGGAATTACCTTTCCTGAGATTGGTACCTGATAGTAGTAAGGAGTGGATAGCAGGCCTCAGGTTATAACTGAAGATATCAGTTGACTCTCCTCTTCGGGCATCGCTGAACTGGAAGGAGTCAGGCTTCCCCTGATATTCTTGGGTCTGGGCAAAGGAGTACATAGACGCAATTTCTGCATCCCAGAATCATCAACCTGAGCTCTGTTAAGTATTCAAGTAGCACTAATTCTGAGTTCAGCTGGTATTCTAGAAGGATCTTATGTTACTCTGTCCTGTTACTCTTAGGTAGGTAGCAAAAGAAAAGCATTGCAATCTGGAAATATCTGAAGTGTCTCTAGAATCACTGAGTTGGAGCTGGAGCACAGTCAAGAGCTGATGAACA
Organism: Pan paniscus; assembly: GCF_029289425.2. Taxonomy (NCBI): domain Eukaryota; kingdom Metazoa; phylum Chordata; class Mammalia; order Primates; family Hominidae; genus Pan; species Pan paniscus. The sequence goes on along the minus strand of NC_073252.2, from coordinate 61,884,580 downwards.
TATCTGTCACCTTCACTAATAGAAGACCATGGAGAATCATGAGCCCATTGTCAACACTCACTGAGTTTCTTCTGTGTGCCAATGAAACACTTCTAGAGATTAAGACATAGTCTCTTCTCTTAAAAGATGTATAATCTAGAGACACATAAAGTAACTAGTATAATACAAGTCTCAAAATGCTATTACAGATGAGTGGATACAAATGGTTTTGCCTTAGAGAAGCTGTTCTTAGAACTAGGTCCTAAAGGCTGAGAAGGAATTGGCAAGGGTCGTGTGTGCATCAGGCAGAGAACACCATAAGCAAAGATAAGAAAACTTGAGAACCAAGGACATACTTGAGAAAACCGTATATTAATGAGAGTAGAGGTAAACTTAATTAATGCGTTTATCTGTTAGTTAACTCAGCAGGCATTTTATTCAGGATTACTATGTACAAAACAAGGGAATGTAAAGACTCTTCAACAGATCTTTCTTTTGAGGAACTTATAGTCTGATAAAGGAGGAACACAGTAGACACAAATTGCTATCAGAATTGCAGAAAATTTAAACAAGAATTTCAAAGAAGGGCTAACAGTTCCTCTTTGGAGGAAATAATGGCTGAAATAAGGATACAGGTTTTTTTAAGCTTAAAAAGGGTGGACACATCTTCTCACTATTTTCCTCTCTGAGCCAGACACAGAACACAATTCATAAAGGGGAGTTTCTTTTGCAACAGAATTCTCATCTTCAAAAATATGTGGTTACCTGTTGAATTATTCTACTCCTAACACCAGAACCATTATTGTGACTGAATTAAAGTCTTATTTGTCAAAGTGAAAAGTTGTTTCAGTTTATTTCCTTCCACACATTCCCTGAAATATTTATTCCTCAATGTTGTTTAAAAAATAACATTTTTCTCTCTATTTCTTTTAGTACTAACCTAATTTTAGCTTAAACATTGAAGAATTTCCATGGCTATTCAAGACAGGTGGGGAGCTTGCTTCATAGAAGTACTTGGTAATTATTTGTCTACTGAATGAAATAATGTATCAGAAAGTAGTAGACAACTCTAAACCATTTGCAAAACAAACAACTGTTTTTAGCAAAGAGTATTGCTACACCTGCATTGCTTTTTCCATGGCAGGAATGGAAATGAGATTAAGCATTTACCTGGAATCAAGATACAATTTAAAATTTTGTACAAAATTTGTACTTAATAATCACTAAAGGATAATTCTCTCTTTGTCTTTCTTTCTTGGCTTCTCCCTATCCCTAATCCTTCCAATTCAAGGAATTCAGCTTTAGTACGACTATCCCAGAGAGATTACTAAACAAGTTCACTACAGTGCAGGAAAATCCAGCTTTGGAGAAACTTCTGACCAGCAAACCAAAGAAAAACGTAAGTGACTTCACCCTTGAGGAATACCTGAGGCAGGGTTGTTTTTAAAGAAAAAACGGTTTGTTTGGCTCACGGTTCTGCAGGCTATACAAAAAACATGGTGCTGGTATCTGCTGGGCTTCTGATGAGGGCTAAAGACTGCTTCCAGTCAGGGAAGAAGGCAAATTGGAGCCAGAGTGTGCACACAGCACACAACCAGAGAGGAGGAAGATGGGGTGCCAGGTTTTGTTTTGTTTTGTTTTTTTGTTTAACAATTAGCTCTTGTGGGAACTAATAAAGTGAAAACTCGCTCATCTTAGGAAGGGCATTAATCTATTCTTGAGGGATCTGCCCTGATGACCCAAACATCTCCCATGAGACCCCACCTCCAACATTGGTGTCAAATTTCAGGAAGAGGTTTGGAGAGTCAAATATCCAAACCCTAGCACCCATATTTTGTGGGATCATAGCAATTACTGAGTTAATATATATGTAAGAGTACTTCAAACAGTAGTTGAAACATGGTAAGGATTTAGGAGGTTAGGTTATTTTATTACTATTATTATCCAGGCCACACTAAAAATAACATCAAGTTTTTCAAAAGCAGCTAGGAAAAGATACTGAGGAGTCTGTGAATAGATGGAGTGGAGTGAGCTAGTAGATGGTGAAGGCGCTGCTCACGAAAGAAACAGAGGTGGTGACAAGGTCTTCAGAATCTGAGTGACGACACTGGACACAAACTACTCACTGACTGGGGAGCAGCTGAGTAGCCTAGCAAATCCTGTCTTATCCCCCGAGAATGTTCCAGCAGGTAAGAGATTCTAAGCTTGGGGGACGGGGAGCCTACAGGAGAAACCACAGGTTCAAAAGTAGGCATTATATGGTGAGCACATTTTGAAGTGTCCACAGGGAAAGAATTACTGGATGAAGATAATGAATATGGGAAATTTTAGAACAAGATGGGTGAATCATCAATTAGAATTTTACTTCATTTCCTAAGTAAAACACAGTAACTTTGGAATAAAGTCATTGTCATGCAAATACCAGGAGGTGGTGGTGTTACTATTCATAATCACAATGGCTTAGTAATAATGATGATGATCATTCTAATTGTCCCACCAGATACGAGACTGTCATAAAATCGGTAATGTGGACAGAAATACTGAAAGTTGTGTAAAAGATTAAATGAGGTCTGTGCTTTCTTTTACGTTTCATGTTCTGACAAGCTGTGTGTCTTGTTTCCATAATCCCACATTACACAAATAAGAAAGACATAATGGTTCATAACTGGAAAGTTGATTGATATCATAATTAAAATTATTAAAATAACTGATGTTTTAGTAGATAAGAGTTCAAAAGGGGATAATCAATGTCAAGAGTGCTACCCTTCAAAGTTCTGTTCATAAATGCAAATTTACATGGGGAAGTTCCATGAGAAATTATTCCTTGAAGGAATTGAGATAATTAAAACCTGGTAAGAATAAAAAAGAATGCATAGGCCATGACCTGAGCTATTGAAAACAATGTGACTGGCCAGAGCAGTACTTTCCAACCATTTTTGTCAATGTTGCTTCATATCTGGAGGGGGTACATTTTTCTGCTTTCTTACCAATGTCTTCAATTAAGCATCATTCATCCTTAGTCATCTCTCTTCCTACTATTACTTGATAACAAATTTTGACCTCCACAAGAAAGCAGTAACATGCACAAATTTGTGCATGTTGAAAGTTGTAACATGCACAAAGACATTATTTGCAAATCTTTTCTAATGAACAAGTCTTACTGTCACTGTATCTGACCATTGGGAAATAGTTTTTCTTTAAAAAATAAAAGATGAGGCCGGGCATGGTGGCTCACGCCTGTAATCCCAGCACTTTGGGAGGCCAAGGTGGGCGGATCACCTGAGGTCAGGAGTTTGAGACCAGCATGGCCAACATGGTGAAACCCTGTCTCTACTAAAAATATAAAAATTAGCCAGGCATGCTGGCACAAGCCTGTAGTCCCAGCTACTCGGGAGGCTGAGGCAGGAGAATCGCTTGAACCTGGGAGGCAGAGGTTACACTGAGCTGAGATCACGCCATTGTACTCCAGCCTGGGTGACAGAGTGAGACTCCATCTCAGAAAAATAAATAAATAAATAACAAGGATGAAGTTTGAAAAGAAAATCAATTAAGGTCTTCCTTGAGTCAGAAAGAACAATTTAAAGAACTATTTGAGAAGTCATGTAAGTCACAGCTGAAGTCACATAAGTGCTAAAGAGGAGGGATAATGATAGAGTATGACTTTGACACTTCGGTGAATAATAGCTGTGGGAGCTTCTATATTGAATGAAGACACACTTTTGAGTTTCCAGAACCTTTTGATCTCTTCTTTCCTGTCTTTATTTTTCTTTCTTTTCCTCCCTTTTATTCTTTTTATTCTCTAACAGCTTTATGGAGATATAATTCACATATCATAACGGTCACCAATTTAAAGTGTGCAATTCAACGCTTTTCAGTATATTCATAAAGTGCAATCATCCTATTTTCTAATGTTCTGTCGTCCCAAATAGAACTCTCAAAATGAACAAATCAAAGAATAAGTTTTGTCGTTAAACACATTAGAGAGTGATTGCAGGTTGAGGGACAGAGGTAATGATTACTTAATTAAGCAGCAGCGATTTGTCACTGAAGAAAAGCTATTTGGGCCGAGAGGTGAATCACAAGGAAACAATTTCAAGATGTGGGGAGACAGCAACGAGGTGGCAGCAAGTTCTGAGAACTGGAACAAGAGTGAACTTGTTGAGTCACTGGAGGAACTGAGGCCAGAGTGGTTAGATTGCAGTGAGTCCCAGGAAGGGTGGAGAAGGTTAGCCGGAGAGGCAGACAAGGATCACATCAGGGGGTGTCTGTAGGCCATAGTGAGGTGTCACTAAATCTAAGGGTTATAGGGATCCACTGGACAATTTTAAATGTGTGAAAAACATGATATGATTTACTTTTTTTTCATTGAGACAATGTCTTGCTCTGTCACCCAGGCTGGAGTGCAGTGTCATGATCTCAGCTCACTGCAGCCCCAACCTCCCATGCTCAAGCCATCCTCCCACTTCAGCCTCTGGGCTGAAGTAGCTAGGACTACTAGCCTGCACCACCACACCTGGCTAACTTTTGTAGTTTTTGTAGAAATGGAGTTTTGCCATGTTGCCCATGCTAGTCTGGAACTCCTGAGCTTGAGCGATCCACCTGCCTCACCCTCCCAAAATGCTGGGATTACAGGTGCGAGCCACTGTGCTTGGCTGATATGATTTACATTAAAAAAAAAATAGCCTTCCATATATTGAGTCAAACTTACTTTTGCACTCTGAAGGTATAGTACTTCTCTTCACGTGTGCTGTTCTGTTCCTTACATTCACCCACTCCTTTGTTTTGATAATAACACCTCCTCTACCTAAAATCTCCTCTCTACATCCCTTTTCCCAGCCACTAGCATTTCCATTTCTGGAAATCTTTCAGTGTGCTGCTGTATATGTTTTCCCTCCTTTAAGAACCAGTTCCATTCACAGCTATCCCCCACCCAGTTAGTAGCTCTCTTGAAATTTCCTATCCAGTTTTGTTGCTAACTGTTTTATTGCACTGGCCGTGTTCTACCTTCTATCTCTTTGCACTAATAACCTTGCCCTTCTCCCTACTTTTGCTGCCCACTCCCATAATCCATGCTCTATGTCTTGTCATTACCAATTGCTGCAATTTCATCATAATCTAAATTTTGATGTCCCAACTGTTTAACTACTACCACCCATTTTCCCAGCTCACTTCCTTGGTACCCTGACTTCAGTCCCACTGGGGCCTATAATCCGCTGATCCTCCCACTTGCTCACTGACTCCCATCACCCTCAGCTTGCATTGCTCTCCTTCCTTAGCCTACATCCCGCGATCCCTCATCATATTCATTCCCTGGCATACACCCTCAGACCTGTAACTCTACCTCACTTGGCCCTAATCATCTAGGAAAACCCAATCCCTGATTAAATACAACTTTCTGCCTATTTTATGTTACACAAATGTGGCTGGGAAAAAAATAAAATCATTTTAAATCCCCGACCACTATCTTGAAGTTTTCCCTCAGTGATTCCTGACCATCATACTATTTAGTTACTCTTTCTCCTAATGTGAGAAATAGTCAATTATTTTATCTTCTCTTTTCAAAGCTGCAATACCTTCTCTGTAATCATCATTCTCAGCCAATTACATTGATTTCATTGCATAGAGAAAATATAAATAACCAGAATGGAACACACACAAGCTCTCACTAACACGTCTGCCGCAGTGTTATGCTCTTCTTACATCTCATTTCTGGGCCAGCGTTCTCTCCGTTTGCTCTTGTCACTACACTAATGTTTAGCATAGTGCTTGGCTCAAAGTGGGCAATACATTCTGTTTTCTGCAGAGACCATGCAATGTTAGTGAAGGGGATATGAGATAGGGAGTGAAAAGAGGGATAGGGACTGGGTTCTAGTTTTCTTCTCCTACCATTGGTCAGAATCACTTTGAAAAGGGGAAAACAAGAATTAAGATAATTATCTAGATAATTAGTAGGAAAAAACTCTCATGTTCTCTTTAATATCCAAGATGGTTTTCTCAATATTCCACTGATCTGTACAATCTTGTCTGTATGTGACTTATCACATTTTTAGGTTACTATTGGCTAATAAGCAAGAATGAGGCTGACAGTTGTCTATTTACTAGTTTGCATCTTTTCCCCCCTGAGCTTTATTAAGATATAATTGACAAATAAAAAAATATAAGCTAGTAGTGGTGGCTCATGCCTGTAATCATAACCCTTTGGGAGGCCGAGGCAGGAGGATCTCTTGAGTCCAGGAGTTTGAGACCAGCTGGGCAACACAGGGAGACCCCGTCTCATGAAAAAAAAAAAAAATTCCCAGTCTACAGGCATGGTGGTGTGTGCCTGTGGTTCTAGCTACTTGGGAAGCTGAGCTACATCCCTTGAGCCTGGGAATTTGAGGCTACAGTGGGCCATGATCAGCCACCTGCACTCCAGCCTGGGTGGCAGAAGAAAACCCTGACTCACAAAAAATGTATATATTTAAGGTGTTTAACATGATAATTGATAATATGTATACATTGTAAAATTACTACTACAACCAAGCTAACATATCTATCACTTCACGTATTTACCATTTGTGTGTGTGTATGGTGAGAACGTTTAATAGCTACATTCTTAGCAAATTTCAAATATACAATAAAGTATTATTAACTATAGTTACCATGCTGTACATTAGATTTACTGGGTTGCAGGATGGATGAGGTGACTAATGCCTGTAATCCCAGCACTTTGGGACGCTGAGGCATGTGGATCACCTGAGGTCAGGAGTTTGAGACCAGCCTGGCCAACATGGTGAAACCCTGACTCTACTAAAATTTCAAAAATTAGCTGGGTGTGGTGGTGCGCACCTGTAATCCCAGCTACTCAGGAGGCTAAGGCAGGAGAATGACTTGAACCCAGGAGGCGGAAGTTGCAGTGAGCCGAGATTGCGCCATTGTACTCCAGCCTGGGTGACAAAAGCAAAACTCTGTCTCAAAATAAAATAAAATAAAATAAAAATATTTACTGGATTGCATCTTCATGTGTACATTGAACACTATCCTGAGTCAGGCATATAAGAAAGATGTTTGAAGACAATGTAGTGATATACTATTTTATGCATCAATATAATTTGGGAACAAGAAATGCATTTTTATGTGATATTTCACCTCTTCCAGCCAATTCTGTATATCTCACATTACTGAACGGAAAATAAACAATATTTCTCCCACATTTACCTTTTAAGAGTTTGGTCACAGCAGCCTCACCAACTCTCCGAATAGAGGTTGCATGTATGGTAGAAAAAGCCTGGACTGTTTCAGACAGAATTCCTCGGCACTCACAAGTTATATGGCCTGGCATCACATACTGGAGCCTGAGTTTATTAATCTGTAAAATACAGATGATATCTACAGTGGCATTATGAGAAAGAAAAGATTGGAAGTACTCATTCAATGTTAGCTCTTATTAAACTTGATTAAAGAAGTGGCTGTGAGTGATTGATCTGGCTGAACAAAACTAGATGGTTTGGAAAGTGTAAGCAGTTGATAGCTGCTCTGACCAAAGCAGTTGAGCCACCACACAGAAGGCGTGCTTATTGTGGAGGTTCGTGACAACACTGTAATGAAGGAATTTCTATCCAGATAGTTCTCATCTCCACTTTTCTTTTACTCATCCTCACATTTTAGTGACAAAATACCTGCCACAGGGTGGCTTTAGCTAAATATAGATATAAAAATATAAATAGAATTTGCAAATGTCTGATAAGCTATCTTAATTGTTGGAGTTCTTTCTGCTTGTGTCTGATACATTTGCATAGTGTAAGCAGTCTTATGAGGGTGGTGTTAGAAAGCTGTAGGGCCCCTGAAAAGGTAGGGAGTGGTCCTTTACTTATGGTTGCCCTACCTTATTCCAAACACATTTGGGAGAACAAAGGGTGAGGCATAAGGATGAAGTACATGTCACTCTAATTATAATCATGATAATAACTTTTATATATCACTTTACAGTTATAAAGATCTTTAACATATCCTATAACAGTTGATCCACCCAACATCTATATAAAGTTTATATGGTAAATATAATTATGCCCACTTTTCAATTGAGGCAACTGAGGCTAAAAAGATTTACTCCAAAACATAAAAGTAGTAATTAGTTTTGCCCACCTAAATTTCTTGTATTCTATTAATTAACATTTTCCTCTGTGCAGTCATTATAGGTTCTAATACAGAATTCACATCACAATGGCCAATGTGGCATGTAAGAAAAATAGAAGCTTGAAAACAGAGAGCAGAAAATACTAAGAAATAATTTTATTATTTTCATCCAAGATCCAGGAATCTGAAAGAGCCCCAAAACTCATAAAAGTAGTGTGTAGCAGTGCAATTAGGAACTTCTAGTACTATGGGGAATAGCCATGGAGAAATGCCACTTGCAGTGGAGTCACCCAGCAGACCACGAGGGAGAGATATGTCTGAGTTACATGACACATGTCTCAAGATAGTGAGGCCACCAAGTATCTGGGCTGTGACCCAAGGTCGAGATCAGAAAATAATTATTCCTCTTGGAGAGACCTAAAACTCTTTGGTGAAAATAATCATTTGCTTACAAATAGGACACAGTAAACCATTCTATTGGACCTATTCTCAGGTACCTGAATAGGAATTCAAGGAAAAAAAGGACAGTAAACCCCTAAAAAGTAAATGGGACATTTGTTCCATAGGTGCCTCTGGCACAAGGGTTATGATCAAACCCTACATTAATATACAAAACTCTCTTTTCAATGGAGCCTCCATTGGGTCCATTAGCAATGAAAACCTTTTATTGTTTTGTAGTTCTCATTGTATTTATCCTGGGTACTAATACAGAGATAGAAACAGGTTCACAGAAGTCTTGGGTCTGGTCTAATGACACATAGCTATTAACTAGAGAAGTCTTGATTTAAAATCAGGTGTTCTGACCCCACACCCAGTGTGGTTTTCCATGTTGTCTGCTCAAAACTGCTATTTATTTCCTAATGGGAGCATTTCAGTAATCAGGATTGTAATTTAATTTATTAGTTATAATAAATCAGGATTTTAATTTATTAGTTTATCATCAAATAGAGAACCTGAATTAAAGAATTATAGTGGATTTCATTTGTATAAACTGGAAAGGGTTAACAAATTCAGGCAGCTACTCTCAAAGTAGTATTTAATTGTAATAATTATAAAAACAACAAAACTTAAAAATCAAGTCATTCATAGAACTTTTTCTGCCTTATGTGTGATATATTTTTATGCCTGCTGAGACATATAATATCTTCTATAACAAACTTCTAAAATGAGCATTTGTTTTAATGAAAACCTTATAATTTGCATTTTTCTTGAGAATGTCAATCTGGTGCAAAACAAAGTAAACAAAACACCTGTTACATTAATGAAGATGGGCCCCTGATTTTAGACTTTGTTAGTCTGATAACCCATCTAAAATTGCCCCCCTGTACTTGTCTACTTATGAACAACATACCTTTAAGACGGCACCAAGTGCTATATTTGAAGTGCTCATTTTCTGTCCTATTTAGAATTAATTTCTCTTTCTTATTTGTTCATTTACTTATTTTTAAATTGACAGATAACATTGTATGTTTTTTATTGTTTACACACATGTTGCTCTCCTTTGCATATATAGCCAATAGTGGAACTGATGGATCATACAGTAGTTCTATTTTCTAAATTTTTTTGAGAAATCTTCATACTCTTTTCCATAATGGCTGTAGATATTTACATTCCCACCATGTGTATCAGTTCCCTTTTGGTCAACCTGCTTTAAAAAAAAATCTGTTTGACCTATTGGTTGTTTAGGAATGGCTGAAAAACCAGAGAAAATCAGGAGAAATTTAGAGGAGATAAGAAGAATAAGTGTGATACAATAACAAAGGATAAAGAGTAATATGATAAAAATGTAGAATATACACTGAATTAAGCAATAGAGAATCATCGGTGATCATGATAGGAAGAGGAACACAGTAGTGGGATCATAAATCACCTGTCTGCGGGTTGGAGAACATGTTGGAAGTGAGTAAATGGGACAAGTGAGTATCAACAATTTTTTCATGAGTTTATGGATGGGAAGAGAGAGACAAGTCATCAAGGTTTATGGAGTTGATGGAGGATTTTTGTTTTCTTGTGGATGCAACAGTTTTCAGTATACTTAAAATGGTGTAACTAACCAGTAGATTGTCTGAGGTTGGGAGGTGAATTGGACTCACATAATATTTGAATAATCGTGGATTCTAAACTACTAGGTTCACCCACATGAAATTACCTTTCACATAGGTCAAAAGTTGTCATTCACTGACATTTTCATATGGTTCAATGTAACAGACTGGGAAACTTGGACACACTGTAGGCATCCACTTGAGAACATGAATGGATGCATGTAGGTTTGTTGATTCAATATCAGGAAGCTGAAGGAAATGTCATCTAATTCATCAATCATATTATCTCTTTGAAGTTGCAGAAAGATGAGATGGCAGGTGATGAGAACTGGAAATTTGAGGAAGCTGAATAAACTTGTTCAATGTGGAAAATAGTTTAAGGGAATGTAGTAGGAATGGTGGGCAGAATTGAGGACTTAGATGAAGAGGCACCTCCTCAACATTTGTGTAGCATATGTTACACAATGCTATACAAATACTACATTTCTGTAGCATTTCTCAGTGGTCTGAGCAGAGGTTAGCCATTTTTCAGATAGTTATGTCTTCCCTGCATTTTAGCCAGTATGAACAATAAAAGAGATACAGGGAGAGAGAATTTAGTGGAGTTCAAGTGTGCACACACACACGCACACTGAGAGTGGCTGCTGATGGATATGAAGAATTCAAAGATTAGAACAGTGCATTAGTAAAAAAATTAAAATAAAAAACCTTGATGCATTGTAAGTAACTAAGATTGCTACAAAGGAAGGTTAGAATAGTGACAAAGTCCAAAGTTATGATTCAGATAGAATAATTCCAAGTCATCACAAAGTCCAGGGTGTGCACAGAAGAGTATTTTTGGAAGAGAAAATTATAGAGATAAGAAGTTGAAGGAAATAAATGACTAAGATGTTGAACATCAACCACAAAAGCACTGATGCTATCTAGGGTAAGTGTAGGAGTTGGATTAGAAAAAGAAATAGAGAAGCAAGTGTCAGAGTCTCCAGTAAATGGAAAGCATAACTTTGGGGTCCATAAGGACAGCAATGAGTAAAGACAAAGGGTGGACAGAATAATTGTACGAACCTCAACAAAACAAGGCAGTTTTACAAGGGTGTGAAGAGTAATAGTCCAAGATGGCATGGAGGAGAAAGACTAAGTCTTCAATTCTGAGGTATCTTGAAGTATGGGAGAATGAGAAACCCTTATTCCAATTATCCAGGGGTATAGAGAATAGTCAACGAAAAAATAAATTTAGAATATAGTTTATTAACCAGGAATGACATTTCAAGAATGGTAAAAGTGTTTGTGCCAAAAAGAATTTATCCTAAGGGAACAATTTTGAATGTGCACAGAAATTAGCCAGAGGAAAGACCATTATTACAGATAATAATGTTTCCAGAACATTCATAAGTGCAATACTGACTTCTATGTGTGTCAATTTTACCAAGATGCAAAAATTTAAAAATAACATGTTTAAAGATTATCATAACATTTTCCTGTAAAAATACTTAACATTAGATTAATACAGATTGGTTTATATCTTGTTAAGTCTTATTCAAAAATATATATGAAGAAAAAAGAAAATCTAAATTATATATGTATATATATGTATGTATGTATATGTTCTGATAAAACTTTCATTGCATTTTTAAACTTGGAATTGTGCTACTTCAGAGATACTAATTATTCTTATTCAGTTTTGGGACCATCTGTCTTTTCTCTCCTTTTTTTTTTTTTTTTTGGCATATACTCCTAGTCCTACACTAACAGTGCTAAACTTCTACAGATCAAAACACTATCACAGAAGATGAAGGTAGTCTCTCATTTAAATGACAAATTTGGTTGCTAAATTACAATCAATAGACTCTGTTTTCTGCATTTACATGTTTTCAATTGGCAAAGTTCTTTTATTCTCACTATCATAAAATCAAAACTTGACTTTAATAGTCAATGTGGGAAATAACCTAAAATTCAGTGATAGATGTTACTACATGAAAAGAGACTCTAATATATTTCTGTGTAAGGCAAAGAGAAATGTAAAACTACTCAGGACCCCACTGTAGGACTTTAATCTCAGGAATCTATTCCACAATTACTCATTTGTAGAAAAATATAATGACTAAATACTGTCTATTAAATGTAATATAAATAAAGACTAAAGATTAAATACTATAAATGTATTTACATGTATATACATCATTATATTTAAATACAGAGTGGCTTCCTAGAAAATTAAACAAAATATTTCTGTGTAAAAAAGAGTCTTTCAAGATAGTATTGAAATCCATTTTAGTCAAGTGGAGAAGACTCAGACAACCAGGAGCAGATAAGTTATTGGCTGAAAATTAAATGGTACCAAACAAATTTGAAGAACAATTAAATGCTTCAACTAATATATATGGGCCAAGCATTCTACTAAGTGCTGAAATGTACAGCAAGGAATAAAATTGTCTTTTTCACATTACTTAGAGATGAAAAATCTAATAAATAAAGATGTTTGTGTATTCCAAATGAGGAAAACCCTCTGAGAGCTATTTACACTGAGGCATTGATTATCAATGGTAAGAGTAGAGATGGCTTTTCAACAATGCTTCCTCTACCCATAACACCACTCTCATCCCTCACATTCCTCTGAGCCATAAAACCAAAGAAAACCAAACTCAACGTTTCAAAAAAGATATAAAGTAGTCATACTGATTTATCTGCATAGAGAATGGGAATGTGGAGTTTTCAAAAATATTTAGGACCAGGAGAAGATAACTTTAAAAATCTTGAAAGGTAACAGAAATGCAGAAGTTTAAATGAGTTCTTGGGCTATTGACCAGCCATAGATCTTTTGCTTTTCCCAGATCTTTATTTCACTCTACTTTTCCTTTCTCTTTCTATTTATGTAACTTTCATTTGTTTCTTTACACTTCTGGTATGTCTCTTTTTCCTTGAACTAGCCATTCTACAGAATTGACATTCACATAACCCTCAAAGAACTGTATGTTTTTCACTCCTATGCCCCCCCAACCTGCCCATCACCACAGTGGCAAGAATGGTGCTGGAACATAATAGAACTTGAATAAAGGCATGACTATTAAAGATATTAAAGAGATAAAAAGGACTAAATTATTTTTATTGGTATGACACAATCAGCTTTTTCCTTACAGATTAGAGATCATTTTAAGTAAAAATAAAAATAATAATAAATAAAAATAATTGTTTCTATTACTGTCCATTTTAAAAGTAATCTTAATGTGTTAAGTGTGGAAAGTGTTTTTTGGTTATTTGTTTTTAACAACCTAAATCTTAATTTGTGGCTTTAAGATGAGCAGGTGAAAGAGGAACATTTTTAATGATCGTACCAAGTAAAATCTGTTAGGAGGACTGTGATCTAGAGATCCATACATTTAATTGAGTTTTATATGTAGAAATATTATTAACAATGGAGAAACAAAGTGCAACTCTGGTTAAACACCACTAGAAAAGATATTGGTAATTCCCTCATCATCTTGAGTAATTTTTGTTAGGCCTCTGAGCCCAAGCCTGCACATATACATCCAGATAGCCTGAAGTAACTGAAGAATCACAAAAGAAGTGAAAATGGCTGGTTCCTGCCTTAACTGATGACATTACCTTGTGAAATTCCTTCTCCTGGCTCAGAGGCTCCCCCACTGAGCACCTTGTGACCCCCACCCCTGTCTGCCAGAGAACAACCCCCTTTGACTATAATTTTCCACTACCTACCCAAATCTTATAAAATGGTCCCACCCCTATCTCTCTTTGCTGACTCTCTTTTTGGACTCATCCTCCTGCACCCAGGTGATTAAAAAGCTTTATTGCTCACACAAAGCCTGTTTGGTGGTCTCTTCACATGGACGCACGTTACATTTGGTGCTGTGACTCAGATCGGGGGACCTCCCTCGGGAGATCAATCCCCTGTCCTCCTGCTATTTGCTCCATGAGAAAGATCCACCTACGACATCGAATCCTCAGACCAACCAGCCCAAGGAACATCTCACCAATTTTAAATCAGGTAAGCGGCCTCTTTTTACTCTCTTCTCCAACCTCTCTCACTATCCCTCAACTTCTTTCTCCTTTCAATTTCTGTGTCACCCTTCAATCTCTCCCTTCATTTCAATTCCTTTCCTTTTCTGGTAGAGACAGAGGAGACACGTTTTATCTGTGAACCCAAAACTCCAGCGCCAGTCACGGACTTGGGAAGACAGTCTTCCCTTGGTGTTTAATGACTGAGGGGATGCCTGCTTGATTATTCACCCACGTTTCAGAGGTGTCTGATCACTGTGGGAACGCCTGCCTTGATCCTTCACCCTTAGTGGCAAGTACCACTTTCCTGGGGGGGTGCAAGCACCCCCCACCCCTTATCTCTGTGTCTCTACCCTCTCTTTACTCTGGGCTTATCTCCTTCACTATGGGCAACCTTCCACCCTCCATTCCTCCTTCCTCTCCCATAGCCTGTGTTCTCAAGAACTTAAAACCTCTTCAACTCACACCTGACCTAAAACCTAAACACCTTATTTTCTTCTGCAATGCTGCTTAACCCCAACACAAACTCGATAATGGTTCCAAATAGCCAGAAAATGGCACTTTTGATCTTTACATCCTACAAGATCTAGATAATTCTTGTCATAAAATGGGCAAATGGTCTGAGGTGCCTGACGTCCAGGCATTCTTTTACACATCAGTCTCTTCCTAATCTCTGCTCCCAGTGCGACTCATCCTCCCCTTGTATCTCCCCATCTTAATCCACAGGTATGGGATGCCTCTACTCCCTCCCTGGCAACCAATCACACACCCATTACTATCCCATTAAAACCTAATAACCCTTACCCCACTCAATGCCAACGCCAATATCCATCCCACAGGAGGCTTTAAAAGGATTAAAGCCTGTTATCACTCAGCTGTTACAGCATGGCCTTTTAAAGCCTATAAACTCTCCCTACAATTCCCCCATTTTACCTGTCCAAAAACTGGACAAATCTTACAGGTTAGTTCAGGATCTGCACCTTATCAACTAAATTGTTTTGCCTATCCACCCTGTGGTGCCTAACACATACACTCTTTTGTCCTCAATACCTTCCTCCACAACTCACTATTCCATTCTTGATCTTAAAGATGCTTTTTTCACTATTCCCCTGTACCTCTTGTCTCAGCCTCTCTTTGCTTTTACCTGGACTAACCCTGACACCCATCAGTCCCAGCAGCTTACCTGGGGTGTACTGCCACAAGGCTTCAGGGACAGCCCTCATTACTTCAGCCAAGCTCTTTCTCATAATTTATTTTCTTTCCACCCCTCTGCTTCTCACCTTATCCAAAATATTGATGGGTGCTTCTACTTTGTAGCTCCTGCTTTGAATCTTCTCAACAAGACACCCTCCTGCTCCTTCAACACTTATTCTCCAAGGGATATCCAGTATCCCCCTCCAAAGCTCAAATTTCTTCTCTGTTACCTACCTCGGCATAATTCTTCATAAAAACACACATACCCTCCCTGCCAATCATGTCTGACTGATGTCTCAAACCCCAACCCCTTCTACAAAACAACTCCTTTCCTTCCTGGGCATGGTTAGGTACTTTTGCCTTTGGATATCTGGTTTTGCCATCTTAACAAAACCGTTACATAAACTCACAAAAGGAAACCTAGCTGACCCCATAGATCCTAAATCCTTTCCCCACTCCTCCTTTCATTCCTTGAAGACAGCTTTAGAGACTGCTCCCACACTAGCTCTTCCTGACTCATCCCAACCCTCTTCATTACACACAGTGGAAGTGCAGGGCTATGCAGTGGGAATTCTTACATGAGGACTGGGACCGCACCCTGTAGCCTTTTTGTCCAAATATCTTGACCTTACTGTTTTAGGCTGGCCATCATGTCTCCATGCAGCAGCTGCCACTGCCCTAATACTTTTAAAGGCCCTCAAAATCACAAACTATATTCAACTCATTCTCTATAGTTCTCATAACTTCCAAAATCTATTTTCTTTTTCACACCTGATGCATATACTTTCTGCTCCCCGGCTCCTTCAGCTATATTCACTCTTTGTTGAGTCTCCCACAATTACCATTGCTCCTGGCCTGGACTTCAATCCAGCCTCCCACATTATTCCAGATACCACACCTGACCCCCATAACTGTATCCCTCTGATCCACCTGACATTCACTTCACTTCTCCATATTTCCTTCTTTCCTGTTCCTCACCCTGATCACACCTGGTTTATTGATGGCAGTTCCACCAGGCCTAATTGCCACTCACCAGCAAAGGCAGGCTATGCTATAGTATCTTCCACATCTACCATTGAGGCTACTGCTCTGCCCCCCTCCACTACCTCTCAGCAAGCCAAACTCATTGTCTTAACTTGAGCCCTCACTCTTGCAAAGGGACTATGCATCAATATTTATACTGACTCCAAATATGCCTCCCATATCCTGCACCACCATGCTGTTATATGGGCAGAAAGAGGTTTCCTCACTACACAAGCGTCCTCCATCATTAATGCCTCTTTAATAAAAACTTTACTTACAAAGGAAGCTGGGGTCATTCACTGCAAGGGCCATCAAAAGGTATCAGATCCCATCACTCAGGGCAATGCTTATGCTGATAAGGTAGCTAAAGAAGCAGCTAGCATTCCAACTTCTGTCCCTCATGGCCAGTTTTTCTCCTTCTCATTGGTCACTCCCACGTACTCTTTCACTGAAACTTCCACCTATCAATCTCTTCCCACACAAGGCAAATGGTTCTTGGACCAAGGGAAATATCTCCTTCCAGCCTCACAGGCCCATTCTATTCTGTTGTCATTTCATAACCTCTTCCACGTAGGTTACAAGCCGCTAGCCTGCCTCTCAGAGCCTCTCATTTCCTTTCCATCGTGGACACCTATCCTCAAGGAAATCACTTCTCAGTGTTCTATCTGCTATTCTACTGCTCCTCAGGAATTGTTCAGGCCCCCTCCCTTCCCTACACATCAAGCTCAGGGATTTGCCCCTGCCCAGGACTGGCAACCTGACTTTACTCACATGCCCTGAGTCAGGAAACTAAAATACCTCTTAGTCTAGGTAGACACTTTCACTGAATGGGTAGAGGCCTTTCCCACAGGGTCTGAGAAGGCCACCACGGTCATTTCTTCCCTTCTGTCAGAAGTAATTCCTCGGTTTGGCCTTCCTACCTCTATACAGTCTGATAACAAACCAGCCTTTATTAGTCAAATCACCCAAGCAGTTTCTCAGGCTCTCAGTATTCAGTGAAACCTTCATACCCCTTACCATTCTCAATCTTGAGGAAAGGTAAAACGGACTAATGGTCTTTTAAAAACACACCTCACCAAGCTCAGCCTTCAACTTAAAAAGGACTGGGCAATACTTTTACCACTTGCCCTTCTCAGAATTTGGGCCTGTCCTCGGGATGCTACAGGGTGCAACCCATTTGAATTCCTGTACGAACGCTCCTTTTTATTAGGCCCTGGTCTCATTCCAGACACCAACCCAACTTGGACTGTGCCCCAAAAACTTGTCATCCCTACTATCTTCTGTCTAGTCATACGTCATACTCCTATTCACTATTCTCAACTACTCTTAAATGCCCTGCTCTTGTTTACACTGCCAGTTTACACTGTTTCTCCAAGCCATCACAGCTAATATCTCCTGGTGCTATCTCCAAACCGCCACTCTTAACTGCCTCTTAGAGTGGATAGATGATCTTTGCTGACAGGGTACACTACAATACTCTCACCCTGATGAAATCCTATTCTTTACTTTTATACTCACTGTTATTCTCGTTCCTGTTCTTATGCCACCCTCTACCTCTCCCCAGCTATCTCCACCACACTATCAATCTCACTCACTCTCTCCTAGCCATTTCTAATCCTTCTTTAACAAACAATTGCTGGCTTTGCATTTCTCTTTTCTCCAAAATCGCGGAGGCCTCGACTTACTCACTGCTAAAAAAAGAGGACTCTGTATGTTTTTAAGTGAAAAGTGTTGTTTTTACCTAAATCAATCTGGCCTGGTGTATGACAACATAAAAAAAACTCAAGGATAGAGCCCAGAAACTCACCAACCAAGCAAGTAATTACGCTGAACCCCCTTGGGCACTCTCTAATTGGATGTCCTGGGTCCTCCCAATTCTTAGTCCTTTAATACCTGTTTTTCTCTTTCTCTTATTCAGACCTTGTGTCTTCCATTTAGTTTCTCAATTCATACAAAACCATATCCAGGCCATCACGCATCATTCTATATGACAAATGTTTCTTCTAACAACCCCACAATATCACCCCTTACCACAAAATCTTCCTTCAGCTTAATCTCTCCCACTCTAGGTTCCCATGCCACCCCAATCCCGCTCGAAGCAGCCCTGAGAAACATCATCCATTATCTCTCCATACCACCCCCAAAAATTTTCGCTGCCCCAACACTTTACCACTATTTCATTTTATTTTTCTTATTAATATAAGAAGACAGGAATGTCAGGCCTCTGAGCCCAAGCCTGCACATATATATCCAGATGGCCTAAAGTAACTGAAGAATCACAGAAGAAGTGAAAATGGCCGGTTCCTGCCTTAACTGATGACATTTCCTTGTGAAATTCCTTCTCCTGGCTCAGAGGCTCCCTCACTGAGCACCTTGTGACCCCCACCCCTGCCTGCCAGAGAACAAACCCCTTTGACTATAATTTTACACTACCTACCCAAATCCTATAAAATGGCCCCACCCCATCTCCCTTCACTGACTCTCTTTTTGGACTCAGCCCGCCTGCAACCAGGTGATTAAAAACTTTATTGCTCACACAAAGCCTGTTTGGTGGTCTCTTCACACAGATGCACGTGAAATTTGTATTAATTAACCTCATCTTTGTAGATGAAAAATTAATGTTCAATAATGTATAATCCCAACACTTTAGAAGTTCGAGGCAGGAGGATCACTTGAGCCCAGGAGTTCAAGACCAGACTGGGCAAAATAGGGAGACCCCTCTCTCTACAAAAAATTAAAAAATTAGCCTGGTGTGGTGGTGCATGCCTATAGTCCCAGTTACTTGGAGGCTGAGGTGATAGCATTGCTAGAGCCTGGGAGGTCAAGGCTGCAGTGAGCCATGATCATGGCACTGCACTCCGGCAAAAGACCAAGACCCTGTCTCAAATAAATAAATACATAAATAAAAGATTTATTTTCTATAAACGTCTTTCCAAATCTATTAAAATACAAAAAATCTTAAGATCCTTTATTTGCTTTTCACTCTTTATATTCTTATGTACAAATTACTTATATTGCTCTTTAATTTTTTTATCTTAAAAGGCAAATGATTTATCAGAGTATTAAAATCTGTATTTTTTTGAAGTTTTAGTTATATTTATCAATTGCAGAATGAGGGTTAAAATACAATACTTCCTATTCCTTGCTCCATTCTATTCCTATACCAGTCACCTCAGGCTTTCTATTTTTCCTCCCTCTCTTTGTGATCATGGCATCCTTACAATAAACTTTTCAACTAAAATCCAATGTGTTACTTTTCAAATCCTAAATATAAAATTATTAGCCTGGTTTCTCAAAATAAAGACTAACATTACTTTATGTTTTCCAACAAAAGTGAAGGGGAAAAAAAGTTTAGATTCCCAATCTGAATAATTTCCAATTTGCATTGGGGAAACCACAAATATGAAACAAATCTTTCGCTTCCGGGAAAATGGCGACTCCCGCTCGTGCCCCGGAGTCACCGCCGTCCGAGGATCCGGCGCTAGTAGCGGAGCCTGCCGAGGAAGCCGAGTGCCCGCCGCCGCGCCAGCCTCAGCCCACGCAGAATGTGCTTGCTGCCCCGCGGCTTCGAGCCCCAAGCTCCCGAGGACTTGGCGCAGCGGAGTTTGGTGGAGCTGCGGGAAATGTTGAAGCGCCAGGAGAGACTTTTGCGCAACGAAAAATTCATTTGCAAATTGCCCGACAAAGGTAAAAAGATCTTTGACTCTTTTGCCAAACTGAAAGCCGCCATTGCAGAATGTGAAGAAGTTAGAAGAAAAAATGAACTGTTTCACCCTGTTAGTTTAGACTGTAAGCTAAGGCAAAAAGCAATTGCAGAAGTTGATGTGGGTACAGATAAGGCCCAGAATTCTGACCCAATACTTGATACTTCATCACTAGTTCCTGGATGTTCCTCTGTAGATAACATCAAGTCATCTCAAACCTCACAAAACCAGGGACTTGGACGTCCTACTCTTGAAGGTGATGAAGAGACTTCAGAGGTTGACTACACAGTGAATAAGGGCCCAGCTTCCAGCAACAGAGACGGTACCACCTTCATCTGAAGCTAGTGAGCATCACCTGCAGCATCGTGTTTCAAGTCAGGCAGAAGATACTTCCAGCAGCTTTGACAACCTGTTTATTGACAGGTTACAGAGGATCACCATTGCGGACCAAGGTGAACAACAGTCAGAAGAAAACGCAAGTACTAAGAACTTGACAGGCCTTTCTAGTGGGACTCAGAAGAAACCTCATTATATGGAAGTGCTAGAAATGCGAGCCAAAAACCCAGTGCCCCAGCTGCGTAAATTTAAAACCAATGTGTTACCTTTTCGACAAAATGATTCATCTAGTCATTGCCAGAAGAGTGGGTCTCCTATTTCCTCAGAAGAGCGGCGGCGCAGGGATAAGCAGCATCTTGATGACATCACAGCAGCTCGGCTTCTACCACTTCACCATATGCCCACGCAGCTGCTCTCCATAGAAGAATCCTTGGCACTTCAGAAACAGCAGAAACAGAATTATGAGGAGATGCAAGCAAAGCTCGCAGCGCAAAAATTAGCTGAAAGACTGAATATTAAAATGCGGAGTTATAATCCAGAAGGGGAGTCTTCAGGCAGATACCGAGAAGTAAGGGATGAAGATGACGATTGGTCCTCTGATGAATTCTGAAGATAATCTCCTAAATCACTGACGTTGAGATGTCATCATCTTACATCAGACTTTCTAACTAGTATCAAGATCAGTGTCAGATATTGTTGAGGGAAGTAATTTTATAAAGTTACACAAAGGTAGTTATAAAAAGCCCAGTTTGTCTTTCAGAAGATGACTTTCATGTGCTTGAAAAGTTTAATATTTGAATATGTGTTTAACCACATGGTATTAAAATTTTGCAATATATTGTGTATTGGTCTGATATTTTAGTATATAGTAGAACATACTTTTTTTTTCTTTAAGCCAAATGAAAAGAGGTAACTTTGCTTTTTTCCTTTTTCTTACCTATCAAATAGCATTTATTACATGTCTTTCAGTGAAATACTTAGTTGTTCCAGGCACCTAAAATCAGTTAGGAAGACATAGTTCCCTTCTTTTTTGGGTAATGAAGGGAGCAGTCTAAAGAATTGTATGCATGTTTGCATGGGGTTATTGAGACATTGGATGTGAAATACCTAGGAAGACATGCATGGAGAATGCTTAACAAATGCTCTTCACCTTTTTCTGTCTTCCCTTAGGAAGAACGTTATCTCTCTTCTGATTAGGAAGGACTTCCCTTTTGAGTAGATGCTGGAAAGTGGAGGGTTTTTTTGTTGGTTTGTTTGTTTGGTTTTGTGTTTTTTTTTTGAGACGGGGTCTTGCTCTGTCGCCCAGGCTGGAGTGCAGTGGCATGATCTCGGCTCACTGCAACCTAGGTGGAGGTCTTTTTAAATAACCTCATGTTACTTCAGGCAAATCTGGTACAGGAGAAGCCCAAGCTAACTGAGCTGGGTGAAGGCTTGTGCATCACCTGGCTTGAGTTCCTTGCTGTCACAGATGATAGGTTCATGTACACAACATTAATGTTTGATAAGGAAAGCATTTTTTTTTGTTAAAATTGAATTGTCAGTACTTTACTTTTTTCCCCCCAAAGAGGTATATATAGACTGCAGAAACTTCAGTCCCATATATAAACGTTCATGTCATTTTAGAGGATTATATGGTTGTCTCCAGAGAAATTAACTTACATTATCAAAAAATTCTTTGTCTAATATATTGGACTCTTTAAAAATGTTGAAGAATAAAATATTAATTAGAACAACTTCAAATGCTAAGGTGATGTTTTACCGGGACTTAATTAAATACAACTTTTTCCTTTCGAAAAAGACTGTTCACATTTGCTTCCAGGTGTAATTATTGCTTTCATTCCTTACCCCCCTCAAGCAAATGTGAAAAGTATACATTTCTCATTAGTTTTAGTTCTTAAAACGAATAGTAAATGATTTCACAGCGTAAAATTTGATGTTATTTCTGGAAGCTGGATGATATGGAAGAGTTCATGTGCCTGGACACACAGTTCCCTGTAATCCTACCATCTAGGGAGATAACCTCTGTTAACATTTTGATGTTGTGTTTTTGCTTATTTTTCTATGCATAGTTATGCATTTATATTCTCAAAAATGAAATCATAATGTACATTGCTTTGTAGTCTGCTCTATATATTGTCAACATGTTCCCCTATTAAATATTTTGCTTTTTAGACAGCTGTAGGATATTTTATTTCATGGGTATACCATAACTTTAAGATTTATTTCCTATTCAGCAATTTGATTATGTATTATAATGTAATCTGTAAATAGTGATATGATTAACATCTTAATGACATCCATAGAAAATGACTTATTTCCAGAAGATACCGCTCTAAAAATGAAATTGTTAGGTGAAAGTGTTTTTGAGAATTTTTATATATATTACTCACTGCAGAGATCATGTTCATTTACATTCCTATTAGCAATATATCCAATGCTCAGAATTGAAAATTACTACTTAAAATCTTTGCAAATTGAATAATTACAGAAAAGGGCTACATTTAAAATTTGTATTTGTTTTTCTTACTTAGTGAAGGTTGTGTTTTTTTTCATATTCATTGGCCATGCTATATTCATTCTTTTGAGAATTGCTCATTCATATTTTTTCTGTTGCTTGCTTGGAGAATTTGCTCTTTTTTTAGCATATAAGTTCTTAAGAATGTCCGTCCTTTGTCATATATTGTAACTTTTTTTAGCCTTATTTGTCATTTAACATAGTTTGTGATATTTCAGTACAGAAGTTGTTTTCTTTAGGAGTCTACCTTTGTGTATGTGCTTGAAACTATTTTTGTAATCCAAGAATGGATAAATGTCCTTATTTTCTTCTAGTATTTTCTTATTTCACTTTTACACCTGTCTTTAAAAGGAATTTAAATTTTGTTTATATACATTAACTAAATCAATACAAGTTTGGGGTGAAAAGGAAATTTTTAATCCATCTCAAATGTATTTGGGTATATTATATAAGGTAGGGATTTGATTTTATTTCGAAGAATTTACCAATTGGTTCAGTATGTGAAATCACCATTTCCCCTCTGATTAGTAATGCTATTTTTATAGAATATTAAATTCTTATGTGTCTTTTGTGTCTTAGGCCAATTTCTGGGCCTTCTGGGTTTTTCTACACTGTCAATAATTATCGCTTTAATTGGTGTTAATATTTGGTAGTACACAGGTTCTCCCTTGTTCTTTTAAATTTTGTGAAATATAACTTACAAATAAGTACTTAAAACAGAGTTTAATGGATAAAGCAACAGCTGTGTAATCACAAACTAGATGCAGAGGAGGTCTTGCCAGCACTCCAAAATCTCTGTGTGTCCCCTCTTGACACTCACTGTTTCCCCGAGAGCTAACTATCCTGACGTACGGTAATTCTCCCTCTGTCCTTTTAAGAATTATTTTACCAGTTATGTGTATAACAATATGGTTTACATTTTGCTCACTTTTGACGTATATAAAAATAGAATAATACTAAAAAAAAATCTTTCAAACATGAAATAAAACTAAACTTACCAATTCATCATACACTTTTGAGAATGCCAACTCTTCTACGTCGTGCTGCTTTGTGATGTATGGTCAAATGAATAGTATCTTCGGTATTCTTTCTGACTTGTAACCTGACTAAAGTAAGAATACTTAAGGATTTAAAAGAAACTAGTTTAACAAGTTGGGATGAGTAACCTTTAACCAATATTGAGGTGAAGAATCCTTGATTAAGTCTTTGCTGCAGGAAGTAAGAATTTCCTCTTTCTGGCTAATTAAAATTAAGTGAGAAACAATATCGAAGTTTCAAACCTAAGCAACACCCTCGAGTACTTTCAGAAGTTTTGTATTTGTCTTTCAAAAGGTGGTGCTCTTCATTCTGAGTCAGTACGAGTCTGGTCTCAGGCCCTGATATTCATCTCTTTCAGAGGCAAGCTTTTAACACACCAGAGGTTTTCATAAAACATTCTATGGCCCTTGATTTGCTTTTCTTCAGGCAATGATACTTGTGCTTATGATATCTGGCCCGGCAATTCATTTGTGTCTGTTCTTAAGGAGGAGCTGCCTTTAAGGTAGAAAAATTAAAATATATTTTGAACCAACTACCTTTTCAAAGGGCTTCACCAGCTGATCATCATCTGTCTATATGCTTACAGTTTATTAGGTTGGTGCAAACAACCTAATAGCTACACTATCATTGCATTCTTTGACTTACCTGAATTTGTTGTTGTTGTTGTTCTCAGTCTAGGCTTTTTCACCCCCACTGAGACTTTGCCCCTTGTTCCTATAATGTTTTTTCCCTCCTTTGTATTACAGTTTTCAGTTCAAAATGCCTCTCACTACAAGGTTCAAGTCATTTAGTTAGAACCTGTCTACACAGGGTCCATGGACTCTGAAACCTACACTCAAAGGTTAATTCCTACAGGATTATTTCCATTAATTTCCCCAGCTCCCATACTATCTGTACAACCCATTACCCACACTTTCCCCTCAAGTAGGCTTCTAGTTTTAGTTTTGCTTATTTTCAGATTTATATACCCATTTCTCCTGTTAGATATGAATGATTTGAGGTTCAAAACTTTGATGTCTTCATATGCACTTACCAGCACCTCTGCAAACACTGTGGCATTCAATACTTACTAAGTCTTTCTTTTTGTCAATGTGACAATTGATATTCTCATTTATTTTTCAGCCTTTCTTTGATTTTGAAAAAAAGTTTTTGGTAAAACAGAAACATATGTTAATTACAATTAATAAATGAACACATAGAAAAATGTTCCAATGATTAATAAGTACATAATTCTAAACTTATATCAATTTTCTTTACTATTTAACAAATTACCATAAACTTAACCACTTAAAAACAACTGCCTCTTATTTTCCATTTCTATTCTGTAGATCAGAAGTTCAGGCAAACTCAACTTTGTTCTCTGTTCAGGGTCACAAATGATAAAAGTAAGATATGTGTCTGGCTAGGCTTTAATCTGGAGGCTATGGTGAAGAATTATACTTCCTAGCTCATTCAGGCTGTTGACAGATTTCAATTCCTTGCAAAATGGACTAAAGTCACTTTTTTCTTGGTCACTGTGAGTCAGGACTGCCCTCAGCTTCTGGAGACTGGCCACGCTCTTTAACAAACAAATGGCTCCTTCCATCTTCAAGTCAGCAATAGTGCATATTTTGAAACTCGCAATCTCTGACTTTTCTGCTACTAGGAAGAGAAAATTATCTACTTCTAATGGTTTTCATGCTAATGTACTAGATTAGGCTCACCTGGGTAATATTCTTTTTGATTAACTCAAGGTCAACTGATTAATAACTGCTATAGTCTGACTTTTTGTCTTCCCCTACTCCCAAATTCATATGTTGAAAATCAAATCACAAACGTGATGTTACTGGGAGGTGGGCTTTTGGAGGTGAATAGATCATGAGGGTGGAGCCCTTCATAAAAGAGGCCTTAGAAATCTGTCTTACCCCATCCACCATGTAAGGATACAGTAAGAAGGTGCTGACAATCCCATTACTAGGTATATACTCAGAGGAAGAGAAAGCATTCTACCATAAAGACACATGCACAAGAATGTTCACTGCAGCACTGTTCACAGTAGCAAAGACATAGAATCAACTAAATTCCCATCAATGACAGACTGCATAAAGAAAATGTGGTATATACACACCATGGAATATTACACAGCCATAAAAAAAGTGAGATCATGTTTTTTGTGGGAACATGGATGGAGCTGGAGGCCATCACCCTTAGCAAACTAGTTCAGGAACAGATAACCAAATACCACATGTTCTCACTTATAAGTGGGAGGTAAATGATAAGAACTTATGAAAACAAAGAAGGAAAAAACAGACACTGGGGTCTACTTGAAGGGGGCAGGTGGGAGGAGGGAGAGGAGCAGAAAAGATAACTATGGGTACTGAGCTTAATACCTGGGTGATGTAATAGTATGCACAACAAACCCCTGTGACATGTGTTTATCTGCTGGGTCTGACCTGCAGACCCAGGCCGAGTGATGGATAAGAAAATGTACGCAGACACAGATTTTTTGCCTGGGCCCGTGGCTAGGGGACCGGGCCACTCACAGACACCAAGGAGGGTGCCGTAAAGAGTCACAACAGCCACAGCCCCTACAAGCCAGCACTGTGGGCATTTATTTAGTACAGATTTAATGACAAAGGCTTTGAGGTGACACAACTTGTGGATAATTAACATGGTCGCCCCCCTAGCCCCCAGAGAGCAGTCAGTCCTGCACACGGATTATTAAAGGCCAGGTTCCAAGGCCTAAGTAAACTAACTTATGTAGATCAATTCCCACACTTGCTTGTTATCTACCCTGAGAGAATTCAGCTGCCTTTAGCCAAATCCTCTTTTGAAGCCTTTGCAAAACCTCCTGGCCTTCCAAGAAGGTTTGCATCTTTTTCCTATAATTTCTCCCACTACTCCGACCAATTTTCTATATCTATCTATGTAATAAACCTTCACATGTACCCCCAAACTTAAAAAAAAATTTTTTAAAATGAAGGTGCTGCCTATGTCTATTCACCAGACATTGAATCTGTCTGGCATCTTGATCTCGAACTCTTCAGCCTCCAAAACTGTAAGAAATAAATGTTGTATATAAGCTATCCAGTTTATGGTAGGTGTTTTTATTATAGCAGCCAGAACAGACTAAGATTGTAACTTTAATCACATCTACACAGTCTCTTTTGCTATGGAACATAACAAAATTAGGGGTATGGTATCTCATCATATTAGGACAGAAGAATTTGGGGGACCATTTTAGAATTCTGTCTACCATAATGCCAAACAAAATATTATTTTTATGCTTTAAACCATATGTTTAAAGTGCATGTGTGTGCACACACGTGCACACACACACACACCTATAATTGAAAGACACCCCACATTTCTGTTAAAAGTTAATGGAAATGAAGATAAAATTTTTCTATCTAAATTTTGGGGCTCTAGATTAAGTAACTTTGCTTTAGAAGGTGAGAAAATGAAAGGAATTTGAAACAGAGGTGCAGGAGAATGAACTAGAGCGGATCAAGAATGCAAGAATGAAGAAGGAAGATCAGTTTAATATTCTTCCAACATGAGATGGTGGGAATATGAACAGAGCACAAGCCAGCAGGAATAGAAAGAAAAGATTCAAAGAGAAGATAATGACAGAAATTACTGATAGAGGTGAGGAATAGGGCAGAATCAAAGCTAATTTCTAGGTTCTTAGTGTTGTTGTCAAGGGCACAGGTTCTGAAAATCGTCAGTCCTTCTTTTCCTTCTTTTCTTCCTTCATTTTCTTTCTTCATAGAAGAATGTAGAAAATGTTTATAGCTTAATTGGAAGGAAATAGCAGAAAGAGTGACAGAATGAGAGAGATGGAGACAGAGGAGAAGGAGAGAGAAAGAGACATTTAAATACTGGAGAGAGAGGGTAAGTGATGAACCAAGATCTGGGGCAGAACAGGAGGCAATAATAATAGAACATGGCTTCTGGTCTTTCATTGAGAGGAAAGCACTTTGGTAAGACAGAATAAAAGGAGACAAACAATAATATAAACATTAGTGTGAAAGTGAATTGTTGAGTTGGGGAATTTTGGATAATCTCTTCTGTTCTTAGTATGGTTAGCACCAAGGTGAGTGGAGAGAGCATGGGCTAAGTACCAGTGCTGAGGTGAGTGTTGCCTTGTTGGAACAACAGGGCAGAAAAATGTTTTTAAAACAAAAATAATTGGCCAGGCATGGTGGCTCACGCCCTTAATCCCAGCATTTTGGGAGGCCAAGGTGGGCAGATTACCTGAGGTCAGGAGTTCAAGACCAGCCTGACCAACATGATGAAACCCCATCTCTACTAAAAATACAAAAATTACCTGAGCGTGGTGGCGCATGCCTGTGATCCCAGTTACTCAGGAGGCTAAGGCAAGAGAATCGCTTGAATGTGGGAGGCGGAGGTTGCAGTGAGCAGAGATTGCACCATTGCACTGCAGCCTGGGTGACAAGATCCTGCCTCAAAAAAAAAAAAAATAAAAGGAAAAAAGAAAAAAGAAAAAGAATTATCTGGTGTCATCAATAGCACAACTGAAATGAGACAGCCCAAATTACTAATGGTGTTAATACGTATGGTTGAATTAATTTTCTGTAACTTTGCTCACTTCCACCAGGCACAGAAGAAGAGCCACTGAATTTTGAGATTGACCTAGGGCTGAGGGTTTGTTGGATTGGTAGCCTGCAAGCTAAGGACTAGGAAGGTGACCATTATAGTGATAGAAAACCAGTTTATGACATCTAAAATGAAGTTCCACAGGTTTGTATGAAAGTGTGGTTTTTAAGAGTTAGACATACTATGATACTATGGAGCCTCTGAGACATTTAATAAATCAGAACATCAGATATCTAGAGTGAAACAGAAGTTAAAGTCATTTGAATTTATGAGCTCAAAGAATTAAGGATAGGTGTGGATCATCCGCTTGGATTTTGAAATTGACCACAATGAAGAGATGAGTTGGGTGGAGAGGTTTGTGGTGAGTCAGGTGCCTAGTCCCTTAGTAAATGTGGGGAGTGAGCAAGAGGGTGACCGTAATTAGGAGTGGCAATGTGTGGTATAGCTATAGGCATGAACATCAGGGAAATACATTTTTATACTACTGTGCAGCAAAAATTGTTGGAAGACTACACAAGTATTTGAAAGCTTGTAGTTGGGATTTGGAAGAATTCTGACTTTGTATTAAAGCCAGGGAGAAGAAACAATCACTTGAGATGGCTAAAACAAAGTGATGTTTTAGATAGTGACATCCAGACTTTAGTAAGATGACGTGGAAGCATTCTGTGGAGAGGCTGAAGGTATAGGAGCATTTTAATGAAAGGGAGCAAGGAGGACTCAGTGAAATCAGCTGGGAAAGAGGGTGCTAAAGAGATGTTAAACCAGTGGAGGAGAGAGTGGTATGGGGTAAAGGGGGAGAAATCACACTCATTATTGGTAAGGAACAAAATAGGGGAAATGACAAGTGGTCACAGGGTGTTCATTGGTGCATAGAGTGGGGAAGGGCAGGATGCCATACTTATGGTTCCTGATCCTGATATTAAATTTAATTGACAACAGACTAGCCTAATGTTCTGGGCTAGGTCTCTGTGGCTTAACTATTTGGTGTATCATAGACATCAAAACTGACGGTTATATACAAAATATGGTCATAAAATATATAATTTAAGGTGGAGAAATACATAATTTTATAATGCTATTATGTCAATTTGTGAAATAAATGCATTCATATATACAAGAATTAGAAAATAAAATTAAAAATAGTTGTGTTAAGTTGGTACAATTGCGTGCTCTCCCCCCATCAGTAAGTATGTGTCATAATGTTTCTTTAATATTTTTCAAAGGTGGTGAATAATCCATTTTCTTTACTTCTTAAAAAATAACGTTTGTTCTGAATTCCAGCTATTTTTTCATCAAATAGCTTAGTATTTGTCTTTCCAATAGTTTCTTCTTTATTCTTAGATTATTTTTCCTCTCCATTTTTAAATTTCCCCTTTTCTCATAGTGAATTCTAGCCTGTTCGTTAAACCTTTGAATCCACTTTTCCTAAAGATTATCAATATAGGACAAACACTAAGGATAAAAATGCTAACATTATATAAAATCTTATTTACAATCTTAACAAATGTGTGGCATTGTCTGTGCTGAAATCAGTTTATAATAATATGCTTTACACTTTTTTTTTTTTTTTTTTTTGAGATGGAGTCTCGCTCTGCCGCCCAGGCTGGAGTGCAGTGGTGTGATCTCAGCTTACTGCAACCTCCGCCTCCTGGGTTCAAGTGATTCTCCTGCCTCAGTCCCCTGAGTAGCTGGACCTACAGGCGCGCACCACCATGCCTGGTTAATTTTTCTGTTTTTGTAGAGACGGAGTTTTGCCCTGTTGGCCAGGCTCGTCTCGAACTTCTGACCTCAAATGATCCACCCGCTTCAGCCTCCCAAAGTGCTAGGATTACAGGCCATCTTCCTCATTTCTTATTAGTCATAGTTAAAACCTTAAGGCAAGGAATATATTGAAACCTGTAAAAGAATGTTAACTGTAAACATTTACAAAAGTGGCTTAATCAAAACTTGTTTATTTTTTGCATTTTAGTGGGCTTCTATAGTTTTTTTTTATAAAACAGATATTCTGAAAAAGTAAAGAGTAAAACAGATATTCAGTGCTTTAATAAGGCTTGAAATCTTTTGCTGCCTTATTTTAAAATATGGTGTGGATATTTTATTTCTATCATATTAAGGCTTTAAATTACTTCAAAATTTAAAAAATTATAACTGTGGGGAAAGTGAGAAAAGGATGGAATACGGTATGAATTTGGGGGGTAAACTTCCCATGAAGTATTATGATCTGCCTATTTAACTAGCTTAGTAGCTTTGCCTACACTCTATTCATCTTCTGTTTCCTTAGGTATAGTTGAATATGGTTTTAAGTAGGTTGTTGTCTTAATCATAAAACTGGTTTGGTCCAACAATATACTTTGCAGAACACCATGTAAGTTTAGCTTACTTCACTTTTTTTTTTTGGCATCCAATTGATGTGAGATAAGATCTTGCAATTCTTATTATTGAATTACAGAAATTAAGCATAATTTACTTACTTAGGGCTTTGAGGATTCTTGGTCTGATTTAACCTAAGTTTCTAGTTTAATATCTAAAATATTGGTGAGATTGGCAGGAATAGGGCTGAGGTAATAATGAATGGTGGTAGGAGGAGGATCTGTTTTATGTTTTAAAATTGCAATTTTAATGTTATTAGTTGTTGGGAACATCATTAGTGATGTGGAATAAATTAGATGTATATAAAAGTACAGGTTGAGAAGAGCTATGAGAGCAATGAATGTAGGTATAATGAGGCTATTATTTTTTGTTATTTCTTGAAAGATAGCTCATTTGGGTAAAAATCCTGTTAGCAGGGGCAGTTCTCCTAAGGATAGAATAACAAGGATTATAGATGTTAGTGATGGTCATTTATTTCACATACAGGATAGTGATAATGTTGTGTTACTTATATTTGCAATGAGTAGTATAAATATGGTTACTGTTAATATTAGGTAAATTGTAGATTTGAGAGTGATGGTGGGGATGTAAATTAAAATTGCGATTACTCAACCTATGTGGGTAACTGATGAATAGACTAGAATTTTTTATTGTGTTTGAGTCCTCCTCAACCTCCTACTCGAATGAATAGCACTGCAATTGCTAATAGTATATTTAGGTCTATTGAGGAAAAGATTTAGAACATAATAGAAATTGGGGCTAGTTTTTGTCATGTAAAAATAATCACAGCTGATGTTGGGGAAATCCCTTGTGTTACTTCTGGAACTCAGAAGTGAAAGGAGGAATTCCCAGTTTCATTGCTAAAGTTACAATAATTATTGGAGATGCTGTTTGGTTTAGCATATTTATAACTACTAGGAGAAACTAGTTTGGCAGTAGTCATTTAAGTTTAGTGACTTGTAGGTCTGCAATGATCCTGCCTACTGAACCTGCATAACTCAGGTTAGAATAGTGGAGAAAAGACTGGACTGGATACTAGGGCTCCTAGATTCTGTTCCTCCACTATCTAAAATCCACTGTATAACCTTGCAGGAATTCTCTTGGCCTTGATTTCACATCAGTCAAAAGAGGAGGGTGATGTAGATAATCTCTTAGGTCTCTCACAGCTCTAATAGCTACGATGCTAGCTTTCAAGTTTATTTTTCATTTTCATGATTGCATGAAGAGATTCCTTGCATACCTCCTTTGTCCGTCAAATAAATACATTAACAAAGAAATAAGTTTATTCAGTGAAAAGAGTAAATTACTATTAAAATGTTTTTGTTTTTCATATTGTTGTTGAATCATATAGATTTCACTGAGAGATGGTCAGCTATTGGCAACAACTTTGGTCTAATATTGTTCTAGCATTATAAACTAACTAGAGTTCTCATGCCACCCAAAATTCCATCAGGACTGCACAGAGATTATGAGCTGCCTTATTTATTGTCAGCTTAATGGATTTGACCTGTATTTTAAAAAGAGTCAGACAAATTATAAGTTTTTGTCTATGAAAAGATATGAATATTACTATAGCATCACCACACAGGAGGCAAAGTCTGGTTTTTTTTTATGTTTTAGGGTTTTTTTGTTTTGTTTTTAACCACAAATATATTTTCAAAATTCACAAAGCATAAAAATGCCAATACTGTACAAAAATCCAAACTTCTTTAAAATCTTAATGGATTTTCAGCATCATCTGAAATGATATCAGTTTACAATGACATACTTTGCATTTCTGAGTAAGTTTTGAACATTCATAGAATTTTCAACTTTATTATTCATCTCAAAAGTCTCACAACAATGCCATAAGGTAGACAGCTTAAGGTCCCATTTGGAAGATGGAAAACATGAGGTAAAAAACATTACATGATTCCTACAAAACCAATCGATAAGTCAGACACCTAACTAGAAATAGGACATACAAAGTCTGTTAAAAAAATCCACTTTTCCATTGTTGGATTTTCTTATAACCTTGTGTATTTATTTCTCTCATTTGTGCTTAAATATCATTGAATTCAATTGAATTAAGCACAGAAATATTTAAATCAGTATACACAGTTTCACAGATACTTATTCACAAAAAGATATCACAGTCTTATTAAATATAAATAAAATTACACAAAACACATATTCATGGTTATAGAAATTACATAAAGTAATTTTTGGTAGACAGATCTGCTTTCCTGTATCTACTAAAGGAAGTGTTTAGTTTTAATATAAAATATGCTCATCATCAATCAAGCCCATCTTTAATATGCTAAACATTCTCAAAAACTTTAAATGTTTCTGTGCTATATGCAAACTGTAGGAGTTTAAGTGAAGGATGTGTAAGAATTTAAGTTTTTACTCTGCTTTCTCTGGTGGTAGTTACTCCTAGTCATTGACTCAGAAATTTGATGACATTTCATTTTTAAAGAGGAAATGTGTATGATAAGCTTTTTGTGTTTATATCTTACTGAGATGTGAATAATAACTGGGAGATAAAACATATCTTCAGTCCAAAAAACAAAAAACAAAAAAACAAAAAAACAAAAAAAAAACATAACAGGGAGATATTTTTAGTTGTATTTCTCTCATTTACATATAAACACATATAAACACATGTACCTGTAAACTAACAAAATTTTCCAACACTAGGGAAATGAATAGTCTAGATTTTTCTCTAATAAATCAGAGCAGCAAATCTAATCTCACATTTGAGGTCTATAGAAATACGGATGCATCTCTGTAGTCAGAACTATGGTGACAGATGATTGTCACATCCTATGACTACTTGTCTATAAGCAGACATAGTGCAAAATATATTAATAAGGCATAAAAGTGATTTTGAAAAAATTATAGTAGTTCACCGAATTTGTCTTACAATGTAATTCAAAGTACTTTGAAATCAATTACATGGCTTTAAAGAAGCAAAGATCAATTTTTTAAAAGTATAGTAAGTTTTATTGAGTCTAAAGCACATTATTAATGATAAATAGTAGTTAATCCATGAGACACTACCATGTGCAGACACTATTGCAAGTGTTTTACTTGTGTTAATTCATTTAATTCTCAAAACAACTATTATGAGGTAGTACCACTTTTATTCCCATTGTAGAGGTGAAAGAGTTAATGAAGAGAGATGTTAAGTAACTTCAGCAAGGACACACAGCTCCTATGAGGCAGAGACGATGTTTCAACTTGAGGAGCCTGGTTCAAAGTCCATGTTTTCTATCACTATTACCATCATTAGGATTTGGGCCGTATGTACCACTTATTTGAAAAAAAATTGAGCTCATTTATCTTAAAGCTTGCCAAGGCATTCATTTCCATATAACAAAGATTTATTTAGTTCATAGTATATGCAAGGCACTGTCCTACGTGCTTTACACAAAGCTTTACACAAATCAGCTCTGATATTCTGATAGACACCTGACCTGATACTCTGATGGACATCTGACTTGTCAGAGAGCTGAAGACTTACAAAAGTACCAGTTGCCATATACTGATATAAATATTTCTAAGTAAATAATTGGATAACTCATTCCATCAAAAATTAGCGTGCTTGTCCTGTTACTAATTATTTGAAACCAACTCTCCTAGCCTTCATCTGCTTCTTTTTATCCTCCTGTGCTCATGGAAAAACGTTCCAAAGAGTCTTAATTTTTTTTTTGTCCTTTCTGGGCCAACTGCAACTAACATATAGATGGCAAGCTGCTGTTAAATAATAAATCAGAAAAGCTTCTTAACAACACAACATGCTTCCTGAAGCTAGTGCTTGAGTTATAACACTGTGTTAACAGCAAGTTCAGATACATTTAAAAACTTTTAAAATGTCAACTGTTGAGGTTAGTGATAGTGCTCTGTATTATTAGATATAAGCCCAGTTCAAGTCATATTGCAAATCCCATGCTTCTCCATTCTTGCACACTGAAGGTCCACTTATCAGTTCTAGAATGTTGAAGCCCTGAGTCTTCAGGGA
Organism: Pan paniscus; assembly: GCF_029289425.2. NCBI lineage: Eukaryota > Metazoa > Chordata > Mammalia > Primates > Hominidae > Pan > Pan paniscus. The sequence continues at coordinate 61,849,648 of NC_073252.2, read as the reverse complement.
AGACTGTTCTTTTTCACTAGAAGAATCTCACATGCTCCAGGTATTATATGAGGTAAGATTTTGGCATTACTGGCAGCTCTTCATATCCTGTGGAAAATGATGTTCCTGTCTTCAATTGAGGGAAACCACTTATTTATCTTATTAGGAAGTATCACAAGCAGTTTCCCTTGTGAGTAAGGACTAGGTGCTGTCTGTCATTTGCTGTGTCTTCTTCCCTCATGGTAGAGAGGGTTTGGTCCTACGTATGTAACTCAGGATATTAGATTTGTCTGGGTCTGAAGGGCTTCTTGACATCTAGCAAAAGCACTAATCCAAACTAAATGAATTTAAACAATACAAAATACGCAGGAGTATCAGCTCTGTGTGCCATGTGTATAACTCATGGACAATCCACACTACATACCAGTCTTTGAGGCAATCCAATCTCGATACTTAGTTACTCTGGTGTAGACTCCAGGTTTCTTGGGAAGTGCACATGATTGTCCCCAACTTACTATACCTACAATGTACCAGATGTCATGATTGTCATAAACCAGAGGTCCACCAGAATCTCCCTGAAATAAAAACATATTTTAAATTGTTAACTCTACTTTAATTCAGTGGGAAGGTATTGTAATCTGACGTTCACAGAGAAAAAAGGAAATTGGTACACAGACCACAGCCAGACTACAGACTATATAATGGGTCTCTCAGCTGAATTAAAATTTTTGCTAAACTTTAAAGGGCATTGTTTTTCATAGGAAGGCTAACATTCATTCACAGGAAATGGTTACATTAATTCTGTATCAGTATCCTTAGGTTTTTTTTTTTTTTTCTAGTTTGACCAGGTCTGTTTAGCATGGTTTAGTAACTATGTATATAAAATGTTAAATGTGAGATTAGCATTTGTAAGCCTAGGTATACAATTTCAAGGATCTCTTCCAAATGCTGTCACCTTGATTGTATTTTATGGACCTATTTTTGGTCTCCTTTTCTTTTACTCACCTATTTCTAATTCATTTTCTTGCTAAATTTTTATAAACTCCTTTAAATCTCATTTGGAAAACAAAAATAAGAACAAAGAAGATTAAGTAAATAAACAAATAAACATGTGGTCGTTAAAAGCGTGGTCTCAGCAGCTGAAATGCCGGTTTCAGGTCCAGCTCTATTAATTACTGGCTGTATGACCCTAGGTAAGATACTTAAGCTTTCCGTGCCTCTTCCTCACTTATTTATTTATCTGTTTCTTTAATTAACTATTTACTGAGTTCCTATTCTATGTCTGAGGCAAACTGATGTCTATTAGAGATAAAATGATGACCAAAAATGACAGGCCCCTGTGCTCATAGAGTTTGAAGTTTAGGTTAAAAACAACAACAACAACAACAATATTAAATAAGCCTAAAAACAAATGCAAAATTACCATTATGATAAGTGCTATGGTAATACACAACAGGGAAATTTGACTGATAAGGAAAAACAGGAAAGTTTCCCCTGAGGAGTATAATTGAGCTGATATCTGAAGGAAGAAGAGCAGAGCACAAGGGAAGTGGGGATTAGGTGTGTTATAGGCAGAGGGAACAGTATTGCAAATGCTCTGTGGCATGAAGGAGCCTGGCAAATGCAAGGGCCTAAAAAAGGAGGTGGGTGTAGAGAGGAGTGTAAGAGGGGCAAATAGTGTGTGATGAGTCTGGAAGGTAAGGAAAGACAAGTCCATGTAGAGCCTTGTAGGTCTTGTTTAGAAGTTTTTGTTTGTATCTTAAGACTAAAGGTAATCCACTGAAGTGTTTCAGAGAGAGATCTGACATGATTAGCATTTTTTTGGAAATGGTTCTGGCTCTTATTTGGCTAACGCATGAGAGGAGCATAAGAGTAAAAATGAGGAAATTAGCAAGACAGCTAGTGTAGTTGTCTGGTCAAGGGAGGAAGGAAAGGAGCATGAAAGAGAGGCAAAGAAAGGAGAAATGGTGATGCAGAAATATTTAAGAAGGTAAAACAACCTATTAAGACTGAATCATGAAGAAGTGGAAAACCTGAAGAAATGGAAAACCTGAACAGATCAATAATAAGTAAGAATACTGAATCAGTAATTAAAAAGTCTCCCACCAAAGTCAAGTCTAGGACCAGATGGCTTCACAGTTCAATTCTACCAAGCATCTAAAGAAGAACTAATACCAATCTTTCTTAAACTCTTCCAGAAAACTTAAGAAGGAATACTCCCAAACTCATTTGACAAGGTGAGGATTACCTTGATACTAAAGCCAGATAAGGACACTTCAATATTCCTGATAAACATAGGATGTAAAAATCCTTGACAAAATACTCATGAACCAAATTCAAGTAGATTAAAGGAATCATTCATCATTATCAAGTGGGATTTATCCCTCAGATGCAAGAATGGTTCAATATATTCAAATCAATAAGTGTGATTCATTACATTAACAAAACGAAGGCTAAAAACTATGATCCATTCAACAGATGCAGGAAAAGCTTTTGAAAAAATTCAACACACTTTTGTAAGAAAAACTTTCAACATAATAGGTGTATGTCAAACACAATAAAAGCCATAGTGAAAAATCTAAAGTGTTTCCTGTAAGACCAGGGACATCAAAAGGATATCTACTCTGATTTCTTTTCAATGCAGTTCTGGAAGTAGTCGCTAGAGAAATTAGGCAAGAGAAAGAAATAGAAGACATTCTAATAGAAAAGGAAGAGATGAAATTGTCTTTGTGTGTTGACAACATGATCTTATAGATAGAAAACCCTAAAACCAACAAAAAGCTGTTAGAAGAGATAAATAAATTCAGTAAGTTTGTAGAATACAAAATCAATACACAAAACTCAGTAGTGTTTCCATATACTAATAGTGAGCTATCTGAAAAGGAAATTAAGAAAACAATCCATTTACAATAGCAAGAAAAAATAAAACACTTGGGAGTAAATTTAACTGAAGAGGTGAATGCTTTGTATACTGAAAACTGTAAAATATAGAAGAAGCTGAAGAAAACACAAAAATGAAAAGATACTCCATGTTTATGGATTGAAAGAATTATCATTGTTAAAATGTTCATTAAAATGTTAAAATTATCATTGTTAAAATGCAATCCCTACCAAAATTCCAATGCCATTTTTCACAAAGAAAGAAAACAATCCTTAAATCCATATAGAAGCAAAAAAAAACCTTGAATAGTCAAAATAATTTTGAGCAAAAAGAACAGAGCTACAGGCCTTATACTACCTGGTTTCAAAATGTCTTATAAAGCAATTGTAATCAACATAGTGTGGTCCTGGCATAATAACAGACTCATCAACTAATGGAATAGAATAGAAAGCCAGAAAAAAACACATATATTTATGGTCAATTGATTTGTTGACAAAGATGCCAAGAACACACACTGAGGAAAAGATAGTCTATTCAATAAATGGTGCTGGGAAAATTGGTTATCTACATCAGAAGAATAAAATTAGGCTGGGCGTGGTGGCTCATGCCTGTAATCCCAGCACTTTGGGAGGCTGAGGCAGGTGGATCACTTAAGGTCAGGAGTTCGAGACCAGCCTGGCCAACATGGAGAAACCTCGTCTTTACTGAAAATATAAAAATTAGCCAGGCATGGTGGCACGTGCCTGTAGTCCCAGCTACTCAGGAAGCTGAGACAGGAGAATAACTTGAACCTGGAAGGCAGAGGTTGCAGTGATTCTAGATCGTACCACTGCACTCCAGCCTGAGTGACAAAGCAAGACTCTCTCAAAAAAAAAAAAAAAAGGAGAAGAAGAATGAAATTAGACCCTTACCCTTACACCGTGCACAAAAAGAAACTCAAAATGGATTAAAAACCTAAACTTAAGACCTGAAACTATAAAACTACTAGAAGAAAACAGACAAAAAGCTCCATGACATTGGTTTGGGCAAGGATTTTTGAATATTACCTCAAAAACTCAGGCAACAAAAGCAAAAATAGGCAAATGAGATTGTATCAAACTGAAAAGCTTTTGCACGGCAAACAAAACAAAACAACAATTAATAAAGTGAAGAGACAACTCACAGAATGGGAAAACATGTTTTCAAACCATATATTTGATAAGGGCTTATATCCAAAATATATAAAGAAGTTAACACAATAGCAAAAAACAAAACAAACAAAACCTGATTTTAAAAAATTGGCAAAGGACTTAGATACCTCTCAAAAGAAGACATACAAATGACCATCACATGCATGAAAAAAATGCTCAGTATTACAAATCATTAGGGAAATGAATTTAAACCACAATGAGATATCTCTTTACTCCTATTAGAATGGTTTGTATAAAAAAGATGAAAGTCAAGTATTGATGAGGATGAAGAGAAAAGGGAACCCTTATATACTCTTGGAGGGAATGTAAATTAGTACAGATATTATTGAAAACACTATGGAGGCTCTTTATAAAACTAAAAACAGAACTACCATATGATCTAGCAACCCCACTTCTAGGAATATATCCAAAAAATTAAAATCAATATGTCAAAGGAATATCTGTACTCCCATGTTCACTGCAGCATTATTCACAACAGCCAAGATATGGAATCAACCTAAGTGTTCATCAGTGTGTGAAGAGATAAAGAAAATATGGTATATCTACAAAATAAATATTATGCAGCCATAAAAAGAATAAATTCTGTCCATTTGGGACAACATACATGAATCTAGAGGACATTATGCTAAGTGAAATAAGCCAGGCACAGAAAGACATATACTACATCATTTCACCTATATGTGCAATCTAAAAAAGTTGGATTCATAGAAGTAGAGAGTAGACTGATGATTACCAGAGTCTGGGTGAGCCTAGGCGGGTGGAGAGTGAGGGAAGGGGGAGTTGCTAGTCAGAGGGTGCAAAGTTTCAGTGAGGAGGAATAAGTTTTGAGATCTACTGCAAAGCAGGGTGACTATAATCAATAATACTGTATTATAGATTTCAAAATAACTAAGAGTAAATTTTAGATGTCTATCACAAAGAAAATGTTAAGTGAGGTGATGGATACATTAATTAGCTTTACTTAACTATTCCACATTGTATACATGTATCAAATGTCACATTGTACTCCATAGATGTAATACAATTATGATTTATCAATAAAAAATAATGGACAGTGAAATCTGAGCTGGAAAAGTAGAAGCTGGAAGAAAGGAAATGATTAATGAACTGTGAGAAAACAGAGGAATCAATGGACAATAGGTGTCTATGAAGTTGAAAAAAGACTTTTTCATTCAATCAGTCATCACATATTTTCACCAGTCTATTTCAGGTGCAGTAAATAAAATAGATTAAAATATGTCTTCCTTCATGAAGCTTACATTTTAGTTAGTGGAGAAATAGGCAATAAGCTAGATAAATAAACATACTGCATACTGGATGGTGACAAAGGCTAAGGAGAAAAATAGAACAAAGAAAGGACACAAGGAATGTACATGTAGGTTGTGCATGTTGGGAACAAGAGTTGGTAGACTAGGGTATAACATAGTAAGTGTATATAGGGAAGCAGTAGTTAAAAAGCAAGGGAGAAACACTGGGGGATAGTAGTCAAAAAGGAAGATGCAAATGAGCATTTTTGGAGTGGAGTAGTTTTTGATAACAAGGCCCATAGTGTGACTCTAAGAGGAGGGTCTGAGGTGGCTGAAGAGTATAGAAGATCACTGGAGAAGAGGAGGTCTAGGAACTAAAAGTCCAGCATTTGAGCAGGTCAGTGTTGTTAATGCAGGGCGTGGAATGGAAAGAAAACCTGTTTCAGCTGTCGCTGTCATTAAAAAATGTGAGGGGCGAAGGGAAATGACTGGGAGGCTGGGGGATGAATATGGTAATTATAATATTGCTTTTATCTCATTACATTAAATGAAATAATGTATAAAAAGTGCTTAATTTTTGGCTTAGCATATATTAAGCACTCAATACAATTATTGTTATTGTTATGATTATTAAATAAACTCAGTTCTCGGTGTAAGAGATGCCATTTTTTTTTCTCCTAGGTAAAATATATGCCAAACTCAGAAATAGCTAATGGAAACTTTTGGCCTTGACTTTAAACTTACCTTACATGCATCTATTTTTCCTTCCATGAATCCAGCACATAACATTCCTGGAGTTATCAGGCCATCATACACATCCTTTCTGTTACACACATCAGTGCTTATGGTTTCCACTCTGGCTTGCCGAAGTGTATTTTGTATAGGTCCTATTGCACAAATGGATAAAAAAACAAATAAACAGTATTCCTCAAATACAATTGTATCTAAGACATAAAAGACACATAAATTGTAGCAAAAGCCAAAGATTATTTTATTAACATTAGCTATCATCTTATTTTCTGTGTCATAAATGTCTACATGCAAGGAACCATAAACATACATGTTCCAGTATTATATCACATTTGTAGATCTTTCAAGGATATTAGGAGCCTTAAAACTACATGCAAAATACTACATATGCATGCATTTTTTCATGAGGAGAGGGTCCGTAGTCCTCATTAGATTCTCATACAGGTTCATAACATTGATCTTGTCCAACTGCCACATTCTCCACATAAGGAAACCATGGCCCCTGGAAGTTCATTGACATTCCTAAAGCTATTCAAGTAGAAACCAGGACAGCTGCACAGATCTCTTCACCCTACTCTACTCTGTCATGTTTTATTTAGGGATGTCTCACAGCATGGGAAACAAAATGAATGCCCAATATGTGGTAGTGATCTGATGACAACACAGAACAGGGCTGGGTGTTAGGAGGAGAGGATACTGCACAGTTGAATACCGAAAATTAGTAGTTTAGGGCTCTGGGATGAAGCTATTGGTGAGTAGCCCTGAGCTAGCTGTAAGAGACTTTTAAGAACCTCTCACAAAGCCAAGTTGGATATGCATGGAGCATTTGGAAAACTTTTCATATAATAAAATTCTGTCAAAAAAAAAAAAGCTAGATTAAGATATATTAGCAGTAGTTGGCCGGGCGCGGTGGCTCACACCTGTAATCCCAGTACTTTGGGAAGCGGAGGCGGGCAGATCATGAGGTCAGGAGATCGAGACCATCCTGACTAACACGGTGAAACCCTGTCTCTACTAAAAATACAAAAAAAAAAAAAAAAAATTAGCCGGGTGTGATGGCGGGTGCCTGTAGTCCCAGCTACTTAGGAGGCTGAGGTAGGAGAATGGCGTGAACCTGGGAGGCAGAGCTTGCAGTGAGCCGAGATGGCGCCACTGCACTCCAGCCTGGGTGACAGAGTGAGACTCCAACTCAAAAAAAAAAAAAAAAAAAAAAAGATATATTAGCACTAGTTTTTTTTTCAGGATATCCTTGACAGAAACATAAGTATCTCTTTTTTTTTTTTTCAGGTTCTAATTCTTACTCGTTTATTGTAAAAATCCTGGAGAAAGCTCATTGATGTAACAATAAAAGATGAATTTTTCCCTTTAATGCAGCCCTGTAAAACACATTCTCAAACCTCATGTCATCCAGTATAGCTTTTGTATTTTTTCTTATAATTCATGTGTATGAATGCATAGAGCTGCCTTTTTTAAATGAAAAAATACAGAATTTCAAGGTCTTTTTGGATTTCTTTTAAGGCCTTTCAGTATAGCCAAGCTGAAGTAACACCTATGCATTGTTTTGTTATTATGGTAATAACAAGTTCTAGTTTATAATAATATATAGTACTTAGTTGGGACTAGGAGCAATGATATACTGCTTTTTAGTAACTGGTAAATAGTATGTTTTTGTCTATTTTAACTAGAAATGAGAAGGAGAAAAAAACTATTTTTAATATATATAAAACATACTCTATTTAATAAAGTATATGCATAAAATGATACATTAGGTAAGAAGCAAAATTATAAAGAAAACAGCTTATAATATTCCTGATTAATTAGAGTTTCTAAATATAAAAACAAATGAAAGTGACTTGCCATTTAAAAAATTAGCACATCATACAACTTTTACATACTTCGGAGGAAATAAAGATCTTGCGACACTGTTCTGAGGAATCGTTGCATTTATAAAAATTGAAGGCTTAATTTTGCAAATACAACTTTCAAGCCATATGAGCAAATTTAACTTACATGAAAGGCACAAGATAACATCATGTTGAAGAACTTTATCTGTAAATTTCATAAAGTCTAGTCACAAGTCACTGGAAACTTCATAAGGAATCTCAGAACTGTTTTTAACATGATGTTCCGATTTAAACTGAGAACTGCATAGTCTTTATATCACAAATATAAATTGAAGTAAGAGTGAAGATTTAGAGAGAGAACAGTTTCTTATTTTGGATGCTACCTGCTTTACGCAGTGTTGGTTACTAAATATTCAGCAGAAAATTAAAATTGAATTGTTTTTCATTTTCTACAGCTTATCTGCTGTGTTTTCAGTTTGTAAAAAAAATGTATTTTCATATTACTGCAATTTTTGAAGAGTCAATCACTGAAAGAAATTTTAAAGTAAAGTCCTGCTCTACTAGCTTCCTACATTGGAATACAAGAATACAGGAAGTGCTTTCAACAGAAAGTTACATAGTTCTACAGTACAACCTGTCTAAAGACTTGCAAGGGACCAGTACAGTGACTTTGTCTCTTTGGATCAGCCAAAAGCAGAGGCAAATGAAAAATGAACTTTTAAAAAAATTAACATATTAAAAACATTCCTGTATGAAAACGAATGCTTGTCTGCACTTAGATTTAGTGCTATAGAGAGGAACTGAGGCACAATGAAACTTAAGTGCACAAAAGGAACATGTCTGAAATAAAACAATTTTCAATGTGACTGAAACCCTTCGCCATTAGATATGACTTACGATAGGGTTGGAGGACTACTTTTTCATATTAAAGAACATTACAAACACCAGGGACTGGCCAAACTATATTTTATAAATAATACATAGAGTGATATTAAAATTATATTGTGACTAAAATTCTGGTTTTTAAAATCACTTATAATTTTGATTTTTCATAAAATTACCGGCTCTTTTGCTAAATTAAAATTAACTTCAAATCAAAAACATCTTATTAAATTTCTGGAGGACTGTTAGTTTAACAATGATAATGTACGTTTCTCAGTTTCCCAAACAAGCTCTATCAGATACACATATTTTCTTCATTTATGTCAGTATTAGATGTTCTTTCCATAGAACTTAAAGCATTTTGGTAAAAGGTTGAATATGATTCTTCAAGGAACAGCTCTTCCAATGGCGACTTGGTAGAAACGGTAATGTTGTAATTAGAAATATGCTGCATTGGATGGTAACTGTTTGCTTATTCTATTCATCATGACTCTAGCAACGCCTGCCATCTACGTACTTGCCGTCCTTTTGACTCTTTCATTTCAGTCCAGTGATTGAGTTCTTCTCCAGAGCTGTTGAGACCTAAATAAATCCAGCCTATCATCTTTCTTCTCATGCTGCTTTTGTTATACACAGACAGCATGAGTGTCACATGAGAAAGCTGAAATAGGGTCACTTGAAAAACAAAAGTTTCCTTGTATACTGGATTTGGCTGCCCTCTGCGGATGGATATCTTGCATTCGGACATCTCTTGATCCGTGGATTTCAGTAGAGTTAACTTAACATATGTATTGGGTGGTCTGTTTGCTGCCCAATTTTTTAAGTGGCTGCCTTTTATCACTTCTGCTGATAGTCTTCCATTTGTGGCATTATAAAGCAGGCTAATGAGAATTTCTGGAACTGAGCCGTCTTCAAGAGACTGACATGCAGATGTACTTTCACTACACGACATTTCTGACACGCTCATTTGGGAGTCACAGACAAATTTTATCTTGTGAATTGTTCCTTGTACTGTATTCCGAACCAAGATCTGGAAGCCCTCCAACATTTTCAAAACAGAACTGCTTATTAATATAGAGAAAAAGAAGCAGCATCAGGATAATAAACACCCCAACAGCTGACAAAAACCCAACTGCCTCTGGAGATAATTTTCTAAAACAGGTAAGTTCATGTACTCTACAGGTTCTCTCTCCAACTTCAATCGCCATGATGAAGCTCACCATGGGCCGCACCAACTGATGGCGGAAACTTAAGTATTTCTTATTTCTCATTAAAACATTCAGTTAATCTTTTTCTCTCTCTTTTTTTTTTGTTTTTTGTTTTTTGTTTTTGTTTTTGTTTGTTTTGAGATGGAGTCTTGCTCTGTCACCAGGCTGCAGTGCAATGGCGCAGTCTCGGCTCACTGTAACCTCCACCTCCCAGGTTCAAGCAATTCTCCTGCCTCAGCCTCCCAAGTAGCCGGTACTACAGGCCTGCACCACCACGCCCAGTTAATTTTTTTTGTATTTTTAGTAGAGACGGAGTTTCACCATATTGGCCAGGATGGTCTTCATCTCCTGACCTCATGATCCGCCTGACTCGGCCTCTCAAAGTGTTGGGATTACAGGCTTGAGCCATCACCACTGGCCTGATCTTTCTCTTTAAAGTAGAGTGCACTAGTACCTAGAAATCTTAAGTTCTGGTGTTTAATTTATACAATTACTAGACTTGATGTCTTTTAACACCCCTAGCAGGTTGGACACAGGAAAAAGATACAGATTTTATTGACTAAGCAAAAAAATGCTCAAAATATTTACAACCCATTTTAATGTTTATGATCATCATAAATTCTCATACAATGAGAAATTATTAAACAAAGGAAAAAGCTATCATTACCTTGCGATTTAAATTGTATGCTGATTAAAATAAAGTATACGTGATTTAAAGTATATGTAACATATTTATATCTAGGAAAGACAAAATTTGTGATTACTTACTGCCTTGCACTCCCGTAGGGTTCTGTCCCTTCTTACATCACCTGATGCAGTTGTTTCTTTTCCTTCTATATTAGTCTCTCTCCCTGACTTTTTTTTTTCCCACCGCTCTACTTGAGCAGTTGAGGAGATTTCTTTTCTTTTTTTTTTTTTTGGAGACGGAGTCTAGCTCTGTCACCAAGGTAGGAGTGCAGTGTTTCGATCTCAGCTCATTGCAACCTCTGCCTCCTAGACTCAAGCAATTCTCCTGCCTCAGCCACCCAAGTAGCTGGGATTACAGGTGCACACCACCATGCCCAGCTAATTTTTTTTGTATTTTAGTAGAGATGGGGTTTCACCATGTTGGCCAGGTGTGTCTTGAACTCCTGACCTCAGGTGATCTGCCAGCCTTGGCCTCCCAAAGTGCCGGGATTACAGGTGTGAGCCACCACACCCGGCCACCACTGCTCCAATTGTAAACTCAAATACAGGACCTGATTTTTACTTTTTAACCCACAGTCTCCTGTTCTGCCCAAGGCCACACATACTGGAAAGACCATTACTTTTATTAAAAGCTTAAGAGGGATTCCTTAAGATAGATAGCTCGTTTGATCTCAAGACATTCTTGTGCTAAGAAAATTAGGTTGAAACTGCTCACCATCATCTACAATGGATCCAAATCCTGTGACGAACACACTTGTTTTAGGTGGCAACTTTATAGATGAGTCTGGGAGGCAAACTCTCTGGACTATATTTGAAAACTCAACTCCAGTAGAGAGCTGAACCAAAGCAATGTCATTTTCATTTGTTTCTCTGTGGTAATTCTCATGAAGAATAATTTTCCTCACATTTCGTTTCACTGCGGGTGGTGTTATAGTTGCACCAAAAGTAGCAATCCATTGAGTTGGGTCTTTATTTCTGCAAAAAATTAAAAAGTAATGCTTGTGATGCTTGACTTAATTCTGTAAAAAACGACTGAGACTGTATTTCTTCCCAACTGTCAGTATTATGCTCCTGAAACATTCTTTTGGTGAGAAAGTTTGTAGTTGATAACATAATAGGAAAAAAATTGTTTTAAAAATTATTACAATTAATTATGTACAAATAATTAATAACTGATTAATTTCCAATTTTTAAAGTTCTTGCTTGCTAGGAACTCTTCAGGTTCTTTTTTCCTTAATTTCAACAAACTGTGTAGAAATTAATTTTGATTTGTTTTGGATAATATACATAGTAAGAGGCATTTTCTCTCCATGTCACATCTTCCACCGATTCTTATTTTATGACTCACTTTTTGGTTCTTATTTTACTGGTTTTACTGTGATCGTTGAAGTGAAGTGTAATTTGTCTGCTTTGCAAACCTTCATGTATACACATGGTTTTTTCTCCACCCTACGCCCATATCCCTCCCTGATATACAAGGGCTAATTAATCCTAACTCAAAGTCAGCTCCTACCGCCCATGGATCTGGCCTGGTCAGTCCCTCTTACTAGACTTTCAGTTCTCCTTTCACATAGATGCTTTTCTCTCCCATAGATGCTTTTCTTTCCCATAAGGTTTATATCACCAGCAAATTCCAGCTAGTCCTATTATGTCTTTACTTCCTCATGGTCCTCCAAAGCCTGGTTCCTTCTTTTTAAAGTTATCCTCATTCTGGGTGACTGGAAATATATAGTAACTTGAAATTCTATGGTTGAAGAAAGGATTACTATGTTGGTGAATCATCAACCTTTAAATGTAATAAAAAAAAAAAAACCTGAAAGATCAGTGGTTTCCTAAGCGCTGCACTGCCCTAAAAATGAGCAGGCAGAGGCCAGGTGTGGTGGCTCATGCCTGTAATCCCAGCACTTTGGGAGGCCAAGGCGGGTGGATCATGAGGTCAGGAGTTCAAGACCAGCCTGACCAATATGGTGAAACTCCGTCTCTACTAAAAATACAAAAATTAGCTGGGTGTGGCAGTGTGTGTCTGTAGTACCAACTACTCAGGAGGCTGAGGCAGGAGAATCGCTTGTTGAACCCGGGAGGTGGAGGTTGCATTAAGCCAAGATCGCACCATCATACTCCAGCCTGGGTGACAGAGCGAGACTCTGTCTCAAAAAAAAAAAAAAAAAAAAGAGCAGGGAAATGGGAGGGGTTCTGCTCTCATCTATTTCACTTCTTTAGAGATTAAGATAAGATTTTATTCAAACCAGAAATCTTAGGACTAACTGAAGCATCCATTTGAAAACTAGACACTAGATACTAGAATTCTCAGAGATACAAAGACATATATGACTTCAGGCTTTAAGGAGTTTACAAATGAATCAGATAGAGAATAAAAATTATCCCATTTCTTTATGCATTGTCAATAAGAAAGGAAGCCTCACGTGATAGGCCAATTTAACATGTTCTATGAATACGAAAATTAAGACCCAGAAGTTCGGTGATTTGTGCAGGTAAGTGACACTCTGCTGGTTAGTGCCAAAAGGAGATGGTCCAGGTCTCTTGCCATCCTTTCAAGAATGTTTTCCCCACTCACACTGTTTCACAAAGACTGTAATCATTTTTCATAGACATAAAAGTTTTAAGGTTTGTCTTAAATATGATTTTGAAAATACATTATTTCTGCAGAAAAAATAAATTTATAAAAACTCAGGCTGAGGGAGGAGCCAAGATGGCCGAATAGGAACAGCTCCGGTCTACAGCTCCCAGCGTGAGCGACGCAGAAGACGGGTGATTTCTGCATTTCCATCTGAGGTACTGGGTGCATCTCACTAGGGAGTGCCAGACAGTGGGCGCAGGCCAGTGGGTGCGCGCACCGTGCGCGAGCCAAAGCAGGGCAAGGCATTGCCTCACCTGGGAAGCGCAAGGGGTCAGGGAGTTCCCTTTCCGAGTCAAAGAAAGGGGTGACAGATGCACCTGGAAAATCGGGTCACTCCCACCCGAATATTGCGCTTTTCAGACCGGCTTAAAAAACGGCGCACCACGAGACTATATCCCACACCTAGCTCGGAGGGTCCTACGCCCACGGAATCTCGCTGATTGCTAGCACAGCACTCTGAGATCAAACTGCAAGGCGGCAGCGAGGCTGGGGGAGGGGCGCCCGCCATTGCCCAGGCTTGCTTAGGTAAACAAAGCAGCCTGGAAACTCGAACTGGGTGGAGCCCACCACAGCTCAAGGAGGCCTGCCTGCCTCTGTAGGCTCCACCTCTGGGGGCAGGGCACAGACAAACAAAAAGACAGCAGTAACCTCTGCAGACTTAAATGTCCCTGTCTGACAGCTTTGAAGAGAGCAGTGGTGCTCCCAGCACGCAGCTGGAGATCTGAGAACCCGCAGACTGCCTCCTCAAGTGGGTCCCTGACCCCTGACCCCCGAGCAGCCTAACTGGGAGGCACCCCCCAGCAGGGGCACACTGACACCTCACAAGGCAGGGTATTCCAACAGACCTGCAGCTGAGGGTCCTGTCTGTTAGAAGGAAAACTAACAAACAGAAAGGACATGCACACCGAAAACCCATCTGTACATCACCATCATCAAAGACCAAAAGTAGATAAAACCACAAAGATGGGGAAAAAACAGAACAGAAAAACTGGAAACTCTAAAACGCAGAGCGCCTCTCCTCCTCCAAAGGAACGCAGTTCCTCACCAGCAACGGAACAAAGCTGGATGGAGAATGACTGTGACGAGCTGAGAGAAGAACGCTTCAGACGATCAAATTACTCTGAGCTACGGGAGGACATTCAAACCAAAGGCAAAGAAGTTGAAAACTTTGAAAAAAATTTAGAAGAATGTATAACTAGAATAACCAATACAGAGAAGTGCTTAAAGGAGCTGATGGAGCTGAAAACCAAGGCTCGAGAACTACGTGAAGAATGCAGAAGCCTCAGGAGCCGATGCGATCAACTGGAAGAAAGGGTGTCAGCAATGGAAGATGAAATGAATGAAATGAAGCGAGAAGGGAAGTTTAGAGAAAAAAGAATAAAAAGAAATGAGCAAAGCCTTCAAGAAATATGGGACTATGTGAAAAGACCAAATCTACGTCTGATTGGTGTACCTGAAAGTGATGGGGAGAATAGAACCAAGTTGGAAAACACTCTGCAGGATATTATCCAGGAGAACTTCCCCAATCTAGCAAGGCAGGCCAATGTTCAGATTCAGGAAATACAGAGAATGCCACAAAGATACTCCTCGAGAAGAGCAACTCCAAGACACATAATTGTCAGATTCACCAAAGTTGAAATGAAGGAAAAAATGTTAAGGGCATCCAGAGAGAAAGGTCGGGTTACCCTCAAAGGAAAGCCCATCAGACTAACAGCGGATCTCTCGGCAGAAACCCTACAAGCCAGAAGAGAGTGGGGGCCAATATTCAACATTCTTAAAGAAAAGAACTTTCAACCCAGAATTTCATATCCAGCCAAACTAAGCTTCATAAGTGAAGGAGAAATAAAATACTTTACAGACAAGCAAATGCTGAGAGATTTTGTCACCACCAGGCCTGCCCTAAAAGAGCTCCTGAAGGAAGCGCTAAACATGGAAAGGAACAACCGGTACCAGCCGCTGCAAAATCATGCCAAAATGTAAAGACCATCGAGACTAGGAAGAAACTGCATCAACTAACGAGCAAAATCACCAGCTAACATCATAATGACAGGATCAAATTCACACATAACAATATTAACTTTAAATGTAAATGGACTAAATTCTCCAATTAAAAGACACAGACTGGCAAATTGGATAAAGAGTCAAGATCCATCAGTGTGCTGTATTCAGGAAACCCATCTCATATGCAGAGACACACATAGGCTCAAAATAAAAGGATGGAGGAAGATCTACCAAGCAAATGGAAAACAAAAAAAGGCAGGGGTTGCAATCCTAGTCTCTGATAAAACAGACTTTAAACCAACAAAGATCAAAAGAGACAAAGAAGGCCATTACATAATGGTAAAGGGATCAATTCAACAAGAAGAGCTAACTATCCTAAATATATATGCACCCAATACAGGAGCACCCAGATTCATATAGCAAGTCCTGAGTGACCTATGAAGAGACTTAGACTCCCACACAATAATAATGGGAGACTTTAACACCCCACTGTCAACATTAGACAGATCAACGAGACAGAAAGTCAACAAGGATACCCAGGAATTGAACTCAGCTCTGCACCAAGCGGACCTAATTGACATCTACAGAACTCTCCACCCCAAATCAACAGAATATACATTTTTTTCAGCACCACACCACACCTATTCCAAAATTGACCACATACTTGGAAGTAAAGCACTCCTCAGGAAATGTAAAAGAACAGAAATTATAACAAACTATCTCTCAGACCACAGTGCAATCAAACTAGAACTCAGGATTAAGAATCCCACTCAAAGCCGCTCAACTACATGGAAACTGAACAACCTGCTCCTGAATGACTACTGGGTACATAATGAAATGAAGGCAGAAATAAAGATGTTCTTTGAAACCAATGAGAACAAAGACACAACATACCAGAATCTCTGGGACACATTCAAAGCAGTGTGTAGAGGGAAATTTATAGCACTAAATGCCCACAAGAGAAAGCAGGAAAGATCCAAAATTGACACCCTAACATCACAATTAAAAGAACTAGAAAAGCAAGAGCAAACACATTCAAAAGCTAGCAGAAGGCAAGAAATAACTAAAATCAGAGCAGAACTGAAGGAAATAGAGACACAAAAAACCCTTCAAAAAATCAATGAATCCAGGAGCTGGTTTTTTGAAAGGATCAACAAAATTGATAGACTGCTAGCAAGACTAATAAAGAAAAAAAGAGAAGAATCAAACAGACACAATAAAAAAATGATAAAGGGGATATCACCACCGATCCCACAGAAATACAAACTACCATCAGAGAATACTACAAACACCTCTACGCAAATAAACTAGAAAATCTAGAAGAAATGGATAAATTCCTCGACACATACACTCTCCCAAGACTAAACCAGGAAGAAGTTGAATCTCTGAATAGACCAATAACAGGATCTGAAATTGTGGCAATAATCAATAGTTTACCAACCAAAAAGAGTCCAGGACCAGATGGATTCACAGCCGAATTCTACCAGAGGTGCAAGGAGGAACTGGTACCATTCCTTCTGAAACTATTCCAATCAATAGAAAAAGAGGGAATCCTCCCTAACTCATTTTATGAGGCCAGCATCATTCTGATACCAAAGCCGGGCAGAGACACAACCAAAAAAGAGAATGTTAGACCAATATCCTTGATGAACATTGATGCAAAAATCCTCAATAAAATACTGGCAAACTGAATCCAGCAGCACATCAAAAAGCTTGTCCACCATGATCAAGTGGGCTTCATCCCTGGGATGCAAGGCTGGTTCAATATACACAAATCAATAAATGTAATCCAGCATATAAACAGAGCCAAAGACAAAAACCACATGATTATCTCAATAGATGCAGAAAAAGCCTTTGACAAAATTCAACAACCCTTCATGCTAAAAACTCTCAATAAATTAGGTATTGATGGGACGTATTTCAAAATAATAAGAGCTATCTATGACAAACCCACAGCCAATATCATACTGAATGGACAAAAACTGGAAGCATTCCCTTTGAAAACTGGCACAAGACAGGGATGCCCTCACTCACCACTCCTATTCAACATAGTGTTGGAAGTTCTGGCCAGGGCAATCAGGTGAGAGAAGGAAATAAAGGGTATTCAATTAGGAAAAGAGAAAGTCAAATTGTCCCTGTTTGCAGATGATATGATTGTATATCTAGAAAAACTCATCATCTCAGCCCAAAATCTCCTTAAGCTGATAAGCAACTTCAGCAAAGTCTCAGGATACAAAATCAATGTGCAAAAATCACAAGCATTCTTATACACCAATAACAGACAAACAGAGAGCCAAATCATGAGTGAACTCCCATTCACAATTGCTTCAAAGAGAATAAAATACCTAGAATCCAACTTACAAGGGATGTGAAGTCCTCTTCAAGGAGAACTACAAACCACTGCTCAATGAAATAAAAGAGGATACAAACAAATGGAAGAACATTCCATGCTCATGGGTAGGAAGAATCAATATCGTGAATATGGCCATACTGCCCAAGGTAATTTACAGATTCAATGCCATCCCCATCAAGCTACCAATGACTTTCTTCACAGAATTGGAAAAAACTACTTTAAAGTTCATATGGAACCAAAAAAGAGCCCGCATTGCCAAGTCAATCCTAAGCCAAAAGAACAAAGCTGGAGGCATCACACTACCTGACTTCAAACTATACTACAAGGCTACAGTAACCAAAACAGCATGGTACTGGTACCAAAACAGAGATATAGATCAATGGAACAGAACAGAGCCCTCAGAAATAACGCCGCATACCTACAACTATCTGATCTTTGACAAACCTGAGAAAAACAAGCAATGGGGAAAGGATTCCCTATTTAATAAATGGTGCTGGGAAAACTGGCTAGCCATATGTAGGAAGCTGAAACTGGATCCCTTCCTTACATCTTATACAAAAATCAATTCAAGATGGATTAAAGATTTAAACGTTAGACCTAAAATGATAAAAACCCTGGAAGAAAACCTAGGCATTACCATTCAGGACATAGGCATGGGCAAGGACTTCATGTCCAAAACACCAAAAGCAATGGCAACAAAAGACAAAATTGACAAATGGGATCTAATTAAACTAAAGAGCTTCTGCACAGCAAAAGAAACTACCATCAGAGTGAACAGGCAACCTACAAAATGGGAGAAAATTTTCGCAACCTACTCATCTGACAAAGGGCTAATATCCAGAATCTACAATGAACTCAAACAAATTTACAAGAAAAAAACAAACAACCCCATCAAAAAGTGGGCGAAGGACATGAACAGACATTTCTCAAAAGAAGACATTTATGCAGCCAAAAAACACATGAAAAAATGCTCATCATCACTGGCCATCAGAGAAATGCAAATCAAAACCACTATGAGATACCATCTCACACCAGTTAGAATGGCAATCATTAGAAAGTCAGGAAACAACAGGTGCTGGAGAGGATGTGGAGAAATAGGAAGACTTTTACACTGTTGGTGGGACTGTAAACTAGTTCAACCATTGTGGAAGTCAGTGTGGCAATTCCTCAGGGATCTAGAACTAGAAATACGATTTGACCCAGCCATCCCATTACTGGGTATATACCCAAAGGACTATAAATCATGCTGCTATAAAGACACATGCACACGTATGTTTATTGCGGCATTATTCACAATAGCAAAGACTTGGAACCAACCCAAATGTCCAACAATGATAGACTGGATTAAGAAAATGTGGCACATATACACTATGGAATACTATGCAGCCATAAAAAATGATGAGTTCATGTCCTTTGTAGGGACATGGATGAAATTGGAAAGCATCATTCTCAGTAAACTATCGCAAGAACGAAAAACCAAACACCGCATATTCTCACTCATAGGTGGGAATTGAACAATGAGATCACATGGACACAGGAAGGAGAATATCACACTCTGGGGACTGTGGTGGGGTGGGGGGAGGGGGGAGGGATAGCATTGGGAGATATACCTAATGCTAGATGACGAGTTAGTAGGTGCAGCGCACCAGCATGGCACATGTATACATATGTAACTAACCTGCACAATGTGCACATGTACCCTAAAACTTAAAGTATAATAAAAAAACAAAAAACAAACAAACAAAAAAAACAAAACAAAAAAAACTTAGGCTGGGCGCGGTGGTTCATGCCTGTAATCCCAGCACTATGGGAGGCCGAGGCGGGCGGATCATGAGGTCAGGAGATCGAGACCATCCTGGTTAACACGGTGAAACCCCGTCAGTACTAAAAATAAAAAAATTAGCTGGGCGCGGTGGCGGGCGCCTGTAGTCCCAGCTACTCGGGAGGCTGAGGCAGGATAATGGCTTGAACCCGGGAGGCAGAGCTTGCAGTGAGCTGAGATAGTGCCACTGTACTCTGGCCTGGGCAAAAGAGTGAGACTTCATCTCAAAAAAAAAAAAAAAAAAAAAACTAAAGATGTGAATAATGCAATATTGTCTTCAAAGTACCACGTAGTTTTCCTTCACAACAGTATACCGCATTGTGTGATTACATGAAATTATTAATATATCACTTCTAAATTGCACTTTTTTTTCTCTAGGATCATCACTTTACCCAACTCTTTCGGATTATTATTATCAGCATAAAATATGCTATAATGTGTCTCCCATATTTTTAAAAATCTTTCCTTTAACTTTACAACTTCCCTCAACTGTCAAATTTGGTCTGATCCCTTTCGTTTAAAAACTTCTTAAAAGCAGTTTTAAAACTTACTGCATCTAATCCTCCTTCCATTTTCTATTGAATCATTCCCATCCCTATCACATTAGAAAAACTTCTTTTATCAAGGTCACCAGTAATCTCTACTTCATCAAGCTCAATGGCCAATTCCCATGCAGGTCTGTGAGTACCCAGAGCCTGCACTGGACCTGCTGAAACAAGTATTTCAATCGCCACAGCCTGTATTCTTCACTAAATATTAAGTTGGAATTCTGGATTTGTTTATTTTTAATTTACATAAAGAGAGATCAGTTATAAACTAAAATGGAAGACACTCTCACAAAAACAGAAGTGCAAAGATTGGAGGACTGTGTGAATATGAAAAAATTAGAAAACCTTCACAAGTGAGTGGGACTCAGATTTGCCCATAAGGCATAATGCCAGTTATTTCGGGAGTTGTAAATACACATATATAAGTGAGTCCCTTTTCTCTTCTCTTCTGCGAAAAAGCAACAGATAATCACCTTAGTATCTTGGAACCATCTGGGATGTTACCCTTAGAAGAATGATAAAGCACCTCTGAGAATCACCAGGGATAGGCTCCTTTAATAAGGTGCAGGGTGCAGAAGTAGTGCCACTGGCCAGGCAAAGGGTCTTTATTTAGAGTTTTGTCTTTTGAGAGTTTAAAAGGAAAAGCTTCTGTACCATGACGGTAAAACCTCAGAGAAGAAAGATGGTGTGTTCCTGACCTCATGAGGCAGCAGGGTGCCTATGTATGTCTGTGTACATGAAGTGACACGGCTGAGTTTTAAGAGATACAACCATGAAAGCCCAAACAGAGAGATTTTGCTGGGCTGTACATAACCAGTCTTGAATACTGTGAGGGGAGTAAGACAAGGTAGCAGGTCTCTCCCACCTTCCACACACTTTTCTGGACCATACAGGCCTGCAAGGTTCCTAGAGAATGCAATGAGAAGAGAGAACTTCAAGAGGGATACCTACGATTCTTTTCTTATTTGTAAAGTGATGGCAATGCTGACAGTGGGAAGTTAGAGGGATTAATTGGAAAAAAATAAAACAAAAGTAGCTGACTTTCTTCTTGAGTACGTAAAAGAGATTAAACTTGTTACATGTGTAATAGTCTTCACACTAAAATAATCTACATATTATTTTATATAATATATAATAGGAAAGACAGCACTAGGGTCATGATGATAGAGGAAAATCTATAAGAACTACAAATGACAAAAACCAACCATCACTGATAGGGCATATGGGAAGCATAATCCATTTAGGGGACAGCTGGGTCTACCCCGAATGGAGCAAAGGTTAAACTGGCAAGACTGGACTCTTCTGATGTGCTATATCAGTGGCAGATGAGGACTGTGAAAAGAAGGCTCACAGCAGCCTTGGTTAACTTACTTCCAAAAGCAGTGAGCTGCTGTGAGCAGCCATGTGTTACTGATGAGGCTGGCTCCACACTGATGGCCTGACCCTATGAGCTGGAGGCTGGCCTGCCATGGCCATTCCCCTTCCATAGCTGTTTCCCTTCCTTGGACAATTCTTTGAGTAGAAGAGGATGCTGGTAATGGCATGTTTGAAGATGTCATCCTTATTCCACAGCCTGCCACAGAAATACATGATCATTCATATTCATAAAAAGGAGGAAAAAAGTATATTCTGATTTGCTTTGGTTATAGACAATCCTTTGTCCCTGCTACCATGTGAACCATTCATAGCACTCAGCCTTTGAGCTTATTTGATACAGGTCTTGCTGATCCTACTGAGGTTCAGAAGAAATGTTTGCTAACATTTCAAGGCATTCAGTCCAGGAATTAACTTCTATCTCTCCTTATAAAGCATATATAGATAATTCATTGAGCACAAAAAATGTATAGATCCTCTGCTGTATGTTTTAGATGTATTTATAGAAACATACCTTTTAGATGAGAAAATTAAGCCTTGAAGAGGGAACATTGCTGGCGGTCACCCAGCTGGTAAGTGACAGAGTGGGATACAAAATTAGGAGGATCCACACCAAAACTAGTAGCAGTATCCTTATTACTGAGAGAGAGCCCAATACTAACTGTAGGTCATGATTTTCCCTTAACTAATGACTAAAGAGAATCAATTTATTGTGTTTGCAAAGCCCTGTATTTTAACAGATTTAAACACTATTGACCTTTTTGGTCTTTTAAAACTTGAAAGGCTAGTTTAAAAAAAAACTCTTCTTCCCTGATTTCAAACCCTCAATTGACTAGATTTCAAGTCAATCTTAAAAGAGAACTTAAAGTGTTACAGTATTTTTAATGGGCATGTTTGTCCACAATAGACCTTAACTATGTACCAATGCTGGAATGTGGGGTGCAGGGCAGGAAGAGGAAGAGAATGTACATAACAGATATTTCAATAAAAATGCAAGCAAATTAAACAAAAATTAAAACCTAAATGTTACCAATTTAAAACACTCTCTTGAATTGTTAGATAATATTAAAAGTTATTTATAATGAATATAATATAATATCCAGAATATTATGTAAGGTGTTTTTAACCACATTTCGCAGGTCATATAAACTTAGAATTGTATTTGGTATAAATTTATAAATTTAAATACTTAAATGCTAAAAATAATAAAAAGACTAAGTGTTCGGTTTACAAAAATATAAAATGAGTCTTAAAAAGCTTGGTAAACTTTACTGCTAACTTTTCTGTAACTTTTTTCATGATCTTTAACTGTGAAATAAACAGTTAATTGTGGGTTTTGGAACTTACGACTGTTGAGAAGATTCCTCATCTTTTTGCTGTCAATAGCTGGAATAAGCAAAACATGAATTAGTTGGCAGAAGAATATATTCCCATTTTCATGTTGCATTGTTCAACTGGTCATTAATAGAAATGCAAATTATCTAAAGCATACATATTTCAAGAGAACATGAGATTTTTCATAATCAAGTAATATATAAATAACCCTTTACTCTGATTTTATTTTTGGTCCAAATTGTGTAATTTACTTTAAAATTAAATCAGAGAGCATTTTATTTCCTGATTTTGCTCAGGAAAAAGAAACAGAAATTAGGAAATTAGGAAATAATAAATAAAGATAAATGTCCCTGACTGCTTTCTTTGGGGACTCCAGTATAATCTGAGGCAGCAACCTCCAATTCCCATCACAATTGGTGTTTACCAACCTATATGGTTTAGGCATATTCCTAATGGCCAGTCTGAAATGGTAGCTCTATGGAGTTAAATGCATCACAGACCCCTGAGGGCCCAATTTCAAGGCCCTGATCTAACAGACTAGGAATTTAGTCAATGCAGGTTGATAACCTTGTCTCCCTGAGGATTCTCTCTTGTGAATGGCTTGGATGGTTGTGGCTCAGGCACAGGCACTAGAGGCATGAAGTTCTTTCACATACAACCAGTCCAGAGACTCCAGCCATACACAAACTTTCACTTCATTTTATGTTTCCCTTCTGTGACATCTTTTTTCCCTTCAAATTTATTCATTCATGTTCATTATAACTCAGCTACATTAGATGTTTGTTGGGTTAGTGATTGGTTTTCTGTTTGTCAGTGAGAACATGGAGAATTACAGTGATTTTATCAGAAACATTGACTTCTCCCCAAAAAGGGATGCGAGCCCCAATTCCTACTAGAGGTTTCATGGATATGTCTCTTTATTTAACAAAATACATGTATGTGGCAGAAGAAAACATACACAGTTAAATCTTCATTATTGAGCATGGTCAGAGAATTTAGTTATTTTGGTATTAAAACAACTTGTATCATAAAAAATCATTGTATGTAACCAACAATGCCAAATTTTTTTAAATAAATTGTACAATAAGAAACTCTACAGCTGTAACAACTCAGTAAACATAATATAATGTCACTTTTGTAATGGATATTTTACTTTAGGATATATGATTGTGGCTTAGGCACAGTTATATCATCAGGAATTGAGATTTCCATTTATAGAATGCTGGAAAATGCTTTGTTTTACTTTGGAATATAATTGATTAACAATCAAGGTGGATACCATACTCTCCCTTATTTCTAATTACTTCTTGAGAATGTAACAATATTTTTGGGGATTCTATCTCAAAATAGATTTAAAGAACTTTCCTGATTTCTAACAACAAAAGAATTAACTTTAGATAACTTGTTTCCTAAATAAATACATGACTATTGGGAAGGGAGAAGTCTTTTGGGTCCAAAATACAAGCCCTTCTCCCATCTTTTTTGGTATTAAATTAGAAGTAACTAAACTTGGAAATACATAACAAGAAGCAATGAATGGAGCTGGAACATCTATCACATGTGACATGTATGCTAGTGTTTGAGGGAGGAGAAAGAAAATAAAAAGACACAGTTCCTTCCCTTGACATTTAAAATTTTATTTGAAACACATTATTTTACTACCTTCAATTACATATTGGCATAGAAATCAGCTCGGGTTCCAACTAGCTGTAAGGTAGTTTGAATTTTAGTTTCCTAAACTTTTTGAACTTCCTTTTCTTCCGCTTTGGAAGGAAAACAAAACAAGAACTTTCCTATTTCAATTCATGAGCAATAAATAAGGAAGTGATGAAAAATAGTTTTAAGTTGGAAACAAGCTAGAGAACCTCTTTACAGTTCATGTCACTGGCTCTTCCTACAGGGGTAAACCTTCAGGAAGATGTCTTTCTTTGATACTGTAAAAAATAACCCCCAGAAATGATCTGTAAAGACCTCTGTGAGTCACAATACCTGTGTCTAATTCTAGCCCCAAGGTTTGCTAATCCCATGTCTCACATCTTCCTTGAGTCTCAGCTTCTTTACCTGTAAAATGGCGAAAGTAATACTTACCCTTTGGAACTTTTGTAAGGACCCAATAACATATGATATGGAAAAAAGTTTAGAAATCTTATTAAAAGCCCTAGTAAAATATGAAAAAAGAAAAAGTTGTAATACTAAATTTTGCCTCATAGTGGAATTTTATTTTAGTTTTATTCCATGCTAAGATTTTATATATATATATATCTTACAAAAAAAAAATATATATAGCTTACAAAAATTAAAGAGGGTTGTAAGAGGAGGGAACCACAAAAGTGGTAAATAAAAATAAAAGACTTACGTGTGAGTCTAAATGATGGTTTGTTTATGGTCAAAGACAATTGTTTGGTCTTCAAACTTTGATATAAAGCCTTTTCAATTTTTTTCTTGATTTGTTCAGAACTATCAGTAGATGGGTATCGAAATATGAGCACTGTAAGAATGTCCACACCTTGTTCATCTGGACTGAAGAACAAAAAAGCAGATAAAAAATGCCATTTATCTAATCATTAATGACTTTAACTTATTAGGACTCACATTAAACTTAAAAAACATAACGCATGATACATGTGCATACCAGATTTTTAAATTATCTCTAGATACAGAGATTAAAAATGAGTGTATAATAACCAGGAAGTGTTGGAAGCACTGTAGAAGAAATAAAGACAACATTCTAGAAATACTGGATAAAATACCTACCTGAAAACAGTTGTTCACTGTCCTTACTTAGCTTATAGTTTAGAGGGATTTGCGGGAGGAGATGTTCGTGAAATCATGCTTTATACATACTTAAAAGGCTTGCTTTTTAAGGCATTTTGAGCAAAAGCTGTAACTAATGTCATTATTCTTTAGAAGTGGTGTGACAGGGAGGATCCTTTTGTTTACCAAACCTAGTTTCCTTTGCTCCTGAGCACAGAGGTAGATTCCATTTCCTGGGTTTTCCTGAGGTTTACTGAAACTTTCTAATGAATCTGGCCAATGAGATATGGAAAGAGATAATGTCCCCCACTTCCAGGTCTGGCTTCTAATAAAACCTCTCATAGCATTTTCCTTGCTCTCACTCTTCCCTTGTCTGCCAACCAGATGCAGAAGATCCAGTGGGCAATTTCATTTCATAATCTTGATTGGCACCCACACCCTTGCCCCAACTTCTGACTCTTTGGACTGTACCATAAAAAGGAAATAAACCTTTACTATATTAAAGCACTGACATTTTGGGGTCTGGTGGTCTCTTAATAGATAAATGATTAAAGAAAGCAGTTATAAAAGAGAATGGTTTGATAAACAGTTCAAATATATAAATTTATATTGTGATGTGCAGGGTTAAAAAGCCTCAAGAAATCTTTTGAGAATGAATTTAATTTGAGAGATAAAAGAAAAGAAGAAAGGAAGAAAAGGAGAAAGGGAAAGAAGGAGAGAGGGAGGAGAGAAAAGTGGAAAGGAGAAAGGAAAAAGTCAAGAAGGTATGAAAGAAAGAAGTGCAAGAGAAAAAGGAAAGACATGAAAAGCCATTTTAAACTAACAATAAACATGCACTGTCATGAAAGAAAAACTTTACTGTGGAGAAAGTCATTGTCTTATGGTGGAGTAGGCTTAAAATGAGGAAAATGAAAAAGACGTTAAGTCCTACTTAGCCCCTAGCTTAAGAGACGGGGGGAAGAAGGAATGTTAACTGTGTCATTCCCCTGTTTCTTGTGTTTATTTCCTCTTTTTCTATCCAATAGCTGAGATTTTCTTGTCACAAAGCACCTTACGACTTTCTACTGTGATTGGGAAATAAGTAGGAAACCTTGGGCTGCTCAAGATTTATGAAATCTCTGTGTTGCTGTAAAGACTTGCTCAGGGCAGCTAAGCAATTAGGTTCATCAAATACCTCATCTTAACAGTATTAACTTGAAATTATAAACCAAATTTACATACCTTAATTTGATAACATGAGATTTGATAAATCGACCACCTACAGAAGAATGTCCAAATATCCTAGACATCTGATTTTTAAAAAATAAGTATTAGTCTTCAGAACTTAAAAGTAAAATAAAAAAATAATTTTTTAAAAGAAGTATTAGTCTTAAGAAAAGTGTTATTCCTTGTTTTATCTAGAGACTTGGGCAAAAAATAAAAATAAAAAAGATTTTCAGCTTATTCCCAGTCATGTTAATGGGTATACTGACAGTTGTAAGACTAAACCTGGGGTCTAATCTTTGTGGAACCAAATAACCACAACAAAATTGTTCAACTTTGCTAAGCCTCTGTAAAATGGGATAACAACAATATCTGCCTTATACAGTTGATTTGAGAATTAAGTGAAATTATATCACACATTTTACACCTTGTCTGGTATCTACTAAGCTATTGATGATAGTTTTAAATACTGTCAAGTAAATTAAAAGTACATGCTATTTTTTAAGACAGCATCCCTATTTCTAAGAAAGCTTACCTTGTTTGCTGCACTCATCCCAAATATGGCATCTCATCCAGTATTGATAGAATTTGTTGATTTCTTAAATGATTATGTCATCACTAGACCATTTGACATGACTTGAAATGACTTCTGCCATGTGACTCTGACACCCTCACTTGTTAGTCATCTCTATGAGAGACAGGATTTCACAACTGGTACTATGCTTGGGAATAAGTTTCACCACACTCTTATACCATCAGCATTTCATTACTTAGCTTTTCCAGTCTAAGCCATTGGAAATTTTTCAGTATTCAGGAAACTGATTTCCTAAAGGGTTCTGATTCCAGCTGGCTATTGAGGCACTGCCTTTTTGTCAAAAAAGCACTGGGCTAGCAGTGTGCAGTGGCTCACGCCTGTAATCCAAGCACTTTGGGAGGCCAAGGTGGATAGATTGCTTTAGCCCAGGAGTTCCAGACGAGCCTGGGCAACATGGCAAACTCCATTTCTACCAAAAATACGAAAATCAGCCAGAGTCATAATCTGGTCTCAAAATAAATAATAAATAGATAAAAAAAAATTTTTAAAAAGCACTGGGCTGAGAGTTATCAGTCAGAATAACAGGTCGATGTAATTTTACATAAGATCTATTTCCATGGTAAATTTTGCCCCCACTTTCTACATCCTGTCAGAGTAGGGAAAGTCTCCCTCCCCACAAGATTCCTTCCTCTCCCTGACTCTTCTAATGTAGTAATAATGCCCAGTAGACTTTACCTCCTAAATGTTAAATCCACTTTCCTTGATTCAATCTCATTGCTATGGTCTCATATCAGCTCCTTAGAAACTTGTATTTGGGCCTTTGCAGCAGCCTCCTCATGGCATGTTGATGTGGTTCTACCCTACCTTCTGTCCCCTCAGTTGTTCCCTCCGAATGCTGCAACCAGGATGATATCTTTAAAATGCAAACCTGAGTATATTAGACCCTATCTCAAGTTCAATATTTCCTTCAACACAATCTTACCCCTTCATTGGCCCCTACTTTGCCCCATCCCCAAGTCTTCTCTCTCTCTCTCTCTCTCTCTGTCTGTCTCTCTCTCTCTCTCTTTCATTTTAAGGTGTTTGTTTTGTAAAAGCTTGTATGGCAATATCCTAGACAGGACTTGAACAGGTACTTAATATATACTCAGTGACAAGATTAAGCACATTAAGAGAAATGAAAGAAAACTAGGTCACCAATAACTGTTTATAGGACAATGAACCATTTTCCTGGAAGAAGAAAGATATTCAACATAAGAAAGAATAGGCCGGGTGAGGTGGCTCACGCCTGTAATCCCAGCACTCTGGGAGGCCGAGGCGGGTGGATCATGAGGTCAGGAGATCAAGACCATCCTGGCTAACAAGGTGACACCCCGTCTCTACTAAAAATACAAAAATTAGCTGGCCATGGTGGTAGGCGCTTGTAGTCCCAGCTACTCGGGAGGCTGAAGCAGAAGAATGGCCTGAACCTGGGAGGCGGAGCTTGCAGTGAGCCAAGATTAGGCCACTGCACTCCAGCCTGGGCAACAGAGTGAGACTCTGTCTCCAAAAAAAGAAAAAAAAAAAAAAGAATAAAGAACACTTACAGCAGGAAAAATCAAATTTACATACTTAGAAATTATGTTACAGTTAACAGACAAAAGTTTGCTTAAAGTTATACCTCCTTTCTTGATTTCCATTAAAATAACACAGTTTCTCAGAATAACCATGGAGACATCACCTTTCCACCCAGAGTTGAGAGTAAAACCACTGTCCAAATAACAAGGTCGCCTTCCATGCTTAATATAAGGCATATAATTACCATTTCTAGTTGAAGGCTGGTGATAATTTTTCTACTTTAACTATAGTCATTGAAAACTGTTATTAAAATTCCTGCTAAAAGGATAGCAATAGCAACAGCTAAAGCTATTCCACAATAGAAAATCAACTGTCTCAATGTCAAAACATCCCCAACAGAGGGCACTGCATATTGGGTGTTTTCTTCCATCAGTTGTATGATCTGGCACTCTGGTCTGACAATATCAGGCAAAATCACTCCATCGGTTACTTCTCTTTCTGGGATAGGTAGCTCTGTTGGGGTAGCTATAGTCTCTTTGTACCCTTTTAGACTAGCTCAAACCTGTGCCTGCTCTGCAACTCTACTCTAGTTTATTCTCAAGATGTACACTAAAGAGAAAAGGTTTTGAAAGACATGCTCAATCCAGACCAGAGTCCTATTATCCCAAGTTTAGCAGCAAACATCAGAGATACTCCCATGGGAAAACAAAAAAGGTTTTCCCATAACCAATGGCAGTCAAGATAGCACCAATCTTCCATTTTCCTGTGCCTCTCACGACTCCACCAAAGGTACCTGCAAGTGCATCAAATAGATGAAGAGGAGCAAAAATAGGTATCACTTGGCTCACAAAGGGAAATAATATCGTTGTCAATGGTAAATACATAGGCAACCACACCCTTCAAAACAACAGTAAAACACTTGCTGCAAGTGTACACACACTGGCACACAGGAGAACAGTAAAGTGGGAACACCAAGCCTGCTCATGATTCCTTGTTCCCACAGCATTACCCACTCGTACACAGGCTGCCACACCAAAGCCAGGGGGCAACCATGTAGACTACAAAGGCCAGTTCACAGATGATGATGTCCTGAGCTTCAAGCTCTGTCACATTAATCAGTCCTGCAAGAAGGGTTCCAATTAAAACAGTCTGTCACTCAATATATACCATGAGCATACTGGGATAGCCAGCTGGATGTAGGAGCCCCACTCCTGGGAAAAGTCCCTAGTCCAACCTCCCCAAGTATTGATATGAATTTGTTTTTCCACCACATGTAGAGGAAAAGAAGTGCAGAAAGGAAGAACTGGGAAGTGGTGTTGGCCCAGGCAGATTCTAACCCTCTAAGTTCCACAGTCTACAAGCAAGAGTGCATTAAGGCCCACATAGACTGCATTCTCTGTGACTCCAGTGATAACTTAAGGCAAGTTGAGGCCCTGACTTTTGTAAATATCTCCTCTGCAGCCAGAACAGGAGTGCTGCTGGAAGAGCAAGAATGAAAATCATCAGATAAATTTGGGCCATCCTGGTGATGTCAGGATCCGCTTAAGAGCAGGAAGATACTGTCAGTATTGAGAAAGATGGCCCAGCAAGGAAAACAGCACAGCATCAAGATAAGGATTCCTCTTTGAAGTATGGTCCCCACACATTTTAGGTTCTTGCCTACAAAGGATTGGGACATTAGCTTGTCACAAGGGGAGGCTAATCCAGTTGTAACTGAAATACCAGTACCATTCACAAGTGTAACACTACTCAACTTGACTGCCCAGATGTCCACAGAATATGGGATGGATGATGCAAATAAGAAAGATCATCAACTGTGCAAGGAACACCAGGCTTTGAGCAAGGGCTGCCAGCTCCTGCAGCCTAGCACCTTAGGTAGTGGGCGGTGTGCCGGCAGACTCCACGCCATCCCAGATGGTAGCCAGGGCTCCATGCCATTGAGTGGAGAGGGTTCCGTGGCAGCCAGGATGAGCATGTTGGGAGATGGAAGACGGAAGCGGAGACAGGAGGCTGGGCTGACCTGCCCTGCCCTGCCCTGCCCACTAACAAACCCACTACAGGCACAGCCCTCCCAGGAAGCGGTGGATGGTCCCCTGGCCTTTGGCCACCCCCATCCCACCCTTACTCCCACCTGCTTAACTCTTTTGTAACCCCTCCCCTGATCCTGGTCCAGCTGGAGAGGGGCCAAAACCTCTTATCTACTGATTTAATTGCCTTTCCTAATCACAGTAGGCTGGTTCACACCTCTGTGACGGCATACATTCATTTTCCTCTTCCTACAACTTTTTTCCCCCCTGGCAAATTTCTTCAATTACAACCTTACCTTACTTGAGAAACTCTAATGACAATTAAGTTAGCTCTAACTTGCCCTCCTCAAAGTTGAACACTCCTTTATTTGGGCCACCTTGTCATCTTGAATATGATTTTATTACATTAATAGCAATTATCACACTGGTTTACAATAGTGTCTCTCTCACTCTACACTACGAACTGTGGTAAGGCAGGGAGTGTGATTTATGTTTATATATCCAATGCTCCACACATTGTCTGGCCCACAGTAAACACACAAGCCATGTTTGACAAATAAATGAGTGAATGAATAACTGAATTAATGAATTAAGAATCAACAATATGGTAAAGGGAAGAAGATGGTAACACATTGTTTTATCTGCAAATTGTGTTGCCAAGTGAAAGTAGAAATCTGTGGTTATCTGCAGAAAGATGGGACCCAGGAGGCCCCAGTAGTGACCTCACATGTTTGGGTCATTCCTCAGGTTTGGATCAGTTCTGAGTCATGACACTTACAATTTCACTAAGCTTCTCTGAGCCCATTTTATTTCCATCACTCAGGGAACAGGGAGAAAAGGTGATTTTTATATCTCTAGCACATCTGATAAATGTCCTTTGAAATTCTGAACTGTGTACATATGACACTTTGGGGAAGGATTAGGAGTCTTATTATATTAGAGTATAAGAAAATATCAAGATTCAATTCAAACTAAAATGTGATATTAACAAACCATGGTCCCCCAATGCATCAACCTCTATTTAAAAAATGGCATATTCTGGTATAGTACAATACTGGTGTGACCTTTACTAAAAGCTTACAAGTATTAATTCCATACTGCATGGCAGGCATTGGACTGATTCTTTTGTTTAAAACTCACACTACCTTAGGAGGAAAAGTATCATTCTCATCAGCTCCATTTGACAGATGAAGAAACTGAGACTCAGGATATATAATCTTGTCTAAGGTGGCACAGGAAGTGGTGGCTCTGTAATATGAACCCAGGGAAGCCATCTTTAGATCTTGTGTTAAGCGCATTAAGTGACTTTGACAACCTTGAATTAATTACATATTTGAAGCAGATGTTAAAGTTGGTGGGAGACAGGCAGGTAGGAAGGTCATGGTGAAAGAAACCCTTAAAGAAGCCCTCAAAGGCATCTTTTATTTCCTGAATATAAATCTCCTAAGAGATAATCTCTTCAGAGATTGTTTACTGCTTCTAAGTTTAACAGAGGTAGGAGAACTATTCCTCCTCAGATACCTAATGATTGTTATAACTAGTTTCTGGAAAGTTTAACTCATATTTACTTTTTTCTGTTGGAAACTCAGTAATATGATGCTTTTAATGTGATCCAAACTACAAAAACTAATTGTATCCTTTCCCTTTTTACAGTTCAAACCTAAGAATACATCATTTTACTAGAGATTATTCTATATGAAACAAGATAGTGTGCTCATGGTAAAATGGGGGAAAAAACTTCACCTTAAAATCAGATACCAATTGTAGTCTTTGGTTTGAACTCCAGCATTAAAAAACAAAATAACATATTTGAAACAATACATATGGCTCTGACTAATTAGCTTCATACCACCCAGGTACTGTTTTTGGCAAGTTTGAGCTTGCATCTTTCCTTTGGCTGTGAACTAAATGCAGATTAAGTCCTCAAGGAAGATCAGTAGTTACTGCATGCCAGGTAGGGAATCCCTTTTGAGGTTCACCCATGAAAATAATCAGGCAGGTTATGCAAATTTCCTGTTACTGTCAAGGGAGTATGTGCCAGCAGAGGGCAAAAACACCAACAAAACTGATTCTTTTCCTCTTTCCTCTCCAGGAAAGCTTCCTGATGACTCAAAAGGATTTTTCTTCTTCTGAACTCCTATTATGGGAATGGATGAAATCACTTACAGAGCCACAGAAGGAAACAAAGCAAAGCCAGGATCATGAGTTGGATTATCTGGAGGCCTAGGCCAATGGGGAATTATTGCTTGCAGTCACTGATCAAGCAAATAAACTTTTCCTTCTTTCTTATGAAATTTATTTAAGAAGCTGAAATTACGTAAATGATAATGAGTTGTGAGAAAAGAATTGTAGTAGATATTTGTTCTCTATCCAAATTGCACTGAGTGGGGAGGTGTACCCATACCCCAGCTTCGAGAATTGACTGATAACAGTTCACACCTGCACTTCTCCAGAGAATTGTCCTTGTCTGACCTGAGCACCTTGTTTAGTAATGTCTGGTAGGCTATGCTCCACCTTCCCTGGGCAGATCCACTGGTCTAAGACAAACAACCCAACCCTCTAATTTCTGGGAAGAATCACCTCCGTGATTAATCTAAGCTCCAGATCTCCCAGAGAAATCATGCTGAGGCTACATTTTTGAAACTACATTTTTATCTAGCTTCTTCCTTTGCCCTTTCCTGCTGTCCTCACTTCCTTATGAATTTTTTTCTGAAAGATCTTGATTAATAAATTATTTAACCAAGATCCCCCAGTCATAAGTTCTGTGTTTTGGAATATAACCTATACAAAAATAAATTAATTGGTACTAGATAATGCTCTGCTATGCATCTATTTCAATGTCTATTCTTTGGAAGTTCTGTCATCACATATCCCCAAGTTTTAGATAAGGTTTTTAGCTAACAGCCAGGAAAAGAGTCAATAAACTTAAATGAAAAAGTGTTTTTAAATGTAATATTTTTTGTCTCTAAAGAAGTTTTTGTATTGCAAATGTTAATCTCTTAAAGTAGAGGGGAACGAAGAATGAAAAAAGAAATATTTTTAAGATGTCCTTTTAAAACATAGTCCCTCAAGCTAGTTGTTGTAGTTTTAGAATATAAAGAGCCCAGTAAAGATGGTTTCAGTGAGAAGCTATTATTAAGAAATGAGATTAGAAAGTTATGGAGTCAATATCTGTAGCCTTTTGATACTGAAAATTCTGCATAGTGGATGGTAGTCATGAGAATTTTCCAGTCTTTATTTTGGAAATCATTTACCTATCCAACTATAATAACTGTCATGTCATTTATAGTATTATCTTTTTGGATTGTCCTGAGCATTCAGTTCCAAAGTGAAGTCGATGTATCATAGAACATATGGAAAAATTCCAGAACTTGTGTTTATATTTATTTTTATCTAAACAAACAATTTTTTACAGCATTGGCTTTGAGGTGTGGAATCTTAGCAGAAGTACATTAATTACTGGATGCTCCCAAGGGGAAAATGGAGACCAGTCTGTTAGAAAGATTGCTTGTCCTAGGATATGTACTTGATAAATTATTCCTGCATTCCATTTAGTTAAGTAGTGATACTTCACACATTAATTTTAAGTAATTAATATTAATTTAATCACACTAGCAAGTCTCAGTATGTAAACAATTAGTATCTTGTTTTAATTACCAGACTAGTCATTTTTTTTAACTTTGGCAAAAATGATGGAGTACTGTCAAAATATAAATCCAGTTTTTAAGCAAAACAGTTCCATGCAAACTCTACCACACGTATGGATTTCATATGGCTTTTGGGCATAGAAAGATGGTAGAGACAGACAATCTTCAACATTTTTGCTGAAGAACCATGATTTAAAGTATTAATATATCATTAAAGTGGATATGTTTCACTCACCTCCTCTCTTTGCCACCAATGAAAAATAACTGAGAACTTGTTGGGGGAGTGGCAAGACGGCTGCCCAGATACAGCCAGAAAGGAACTTTCCCACTGAGAGAGACCAAAATATTGAGTAAGCCAACATACATCAAACAGATCTCTGGGAGAGAAAACACTCAGAGTTGATAGAGAGGCAATGCAGACACAGAGGCTGAAGATGAGGAAGCTGGCAATCCTATGTGGTCTTGCTGGATGTTAGGACTAGCTCCCGGCCCTGAATAGCAACTAGGGAAGGGGTGAATGAAGTGACTATGAGGCAATTCACTCTTGCTGGGGATCTCTAGGATCATACCTACAAGAGATCCCACAACCCCCATAGATACTTGAATTGGCAGGGGGATCTGCCTCGAGAGTAGGAAGAGAGAGCTCCTGCCTGCATGGATCCCAGAGGATTTTGCAAGTGAGGCAGCTCCAGCAAAACATGGCCATAGGAACCCATCCTCCAAGGCTCTCCCCCTTCCTCCAAATAGCTCTGACCTCTGCTGACCGCAGGGCAAGGAGAGAGCAGGGCTGCCTTTCTCATGAGACTACGGTGTGTCTCTTCTGTACAGCTGGCTGTGCACCAGCCCCTCCCAAGGATGCTACCTGGCTGCTCCCACAAGAACATGCACACAGCAGAGCCTCCACTGCCCAGTATGAGTGCTTTACTGGTT
Source organism: Pan paniscus (assembly GCF_029289425.2). Lineage (NCBI taxonomy): Eukaryota > Metazoa > Chordata > Mammalia > Primates > Hominidae > Pan > Pan paniscus. Next base: position 61,814,259 of record NC_073252.2, on the reverse strand, counting down.
TGCGAGCATATCCGCTCCCCAAGCAGAGCCAGTCTCCAACCCCATGAGGCCAGAAGATAAAGCTGCAGGCTCTGTTATGCCCAGACCGTTTGTTCCCCAAAGAAGACCACCAGAGTCCAGAGTCAAAGCCAAGCGGCAAGGATCTTTACTACAAGTTCGAACCTGGTTCCTCCATTCCACCGCATACAAGAGGGGCCCGAACAATGCGAGTGTTTGCTTTTTTATAGCCTGAAAGTTACAGGGGAACAAAGGAATTCTTTTGGTTCCCGCTCTTTCAGTAAAACTTTGAACGGCTGTCCCCTCATCTGTCCCCTTATCGGAGACTTTCCTGGTGGTGTTTGTACTGGGCTTGTTTGTTTTGAGCCCGGGGGAAGTTTAAGAGATATATGGTGATATGTGGTGGGATGGGAGGATGGGATGTGTTTGTACTGGGCTTGTTTGTTTTGAGCCCGGGGCTGAGGAATGTGCCTGGCTCTTTTCAGCTCAATCTCAACCCCGTCGGATTAGAGCACATAGTTCAGGAGTGCCAAGCTGAGATCTGTAGCTGGTGCTTCAGCAGGGGAAGAGCCCCCACTCTCAGAACACTGAGAAGAGTGAGACATGGATTGATGGGCTGGTACAGAAGCTGGTGTGCCTCCCTCTACGGGGATAATCCAGAAAGAGTGTGGCCTGTCTGACAGCCACTGCCTCTGCCCAAAGAAGCACCACAGCTCCGGACACCTAACAGCCCAGTGATCTGGGTACAGAAGGCTTGGGACAAAACCAGCTGGTTGGGCCAGATACTCAGGAAGCAAACAGAAGGAAACTTGGGTGAGGGAGAACAAGCTGGGCAGGCCCCACAGCTATCTGCTGGGCAAAAAAACTGTGAGCCACGAGCACCACATAAGCTGCATACCCATGACAACACCACCCTGCCCAGAGACCCCTCACCCTTGACAGTAGGTCAAAGCATCAACAGACCACCTTCAGATATACCCCACAACCTGCTCTGACTCCATCAAGCTTCCACAATATTGCAGGTCTCTTGGCAACCTAATCTTTAGCTTGGACTGTCACTAGTAGAGGCAGAAACACAGCCTACCTCGGCACCCCTTGAGGCTAAAGAAATGAGGGCATGGTGCCAGTGATTAAAGAGGGCCCCCTAAGGCACAGGGATGGACCTGGTAAGAGCATCATCTCTCTTCAACGCCACAACCACAGAGCACTGTTGCAAATATACTGAAATACACAAGAGCAGGGCAGCTAACAGCCTATCTGCCAGTCATTACTCTTAAGCACCATCTACTGGATCACAGTCTTAATTATAACACCAACAAAATTCTTCCAGAACACATGCTTATGAAACCCATGCAAGAATCTAGCCACAAATAAAAACCAGTACAGAACTTTGGCCCTCTGAAAGCACCAAGAAATGAAGACAACAGACTATACTCAACTTATACAACAGCCAAAATCTCAAGGGAAATAAATAATTTTTTAAAAAGCCCCATTCAAACGACAGCAAATTCAAAAAGATAAAGGAACATGAGACCTCTCATATGAAAAAGAATAGGTGCAAGAACTCTGGCAATTCAAAAAGTCAGACTGTCTCCTTGCCTGCAAACAATCACCCTACCTCCCCAGCAATGTTTCTTAACCAGACTGAAATGACTGAAACTACAGATATAGAATGTAGAATCCGGATAGCAAGGATACTCATTGAGATGCAGGAGAAAGTTGAAATCCAATCCAATGAGTCCAGTAATATGATCCAAGAGGTGAAAGATGACATAGCCACTTTAAGAAAGGACTAAACTAAACTCCTAGAATTGAAAAATTTACTACAGGAATTTTATAATACAGTTGGAACAACAGAATAGACCAAGCTGAGGAAAGAATCTCAGAGCTCGAAGACCAGCTCTTTGAATCAACTTAGGCAAAAATAAAGAAAAAAGAAATTTTAAAAAAGAACGAAACCTCCAAGAAACATGAGATTATGTAAAGAGACCAAACCTATGATCCACTGGCATTCCAGATAGACAAGAAGAGAGAGGAACAACTTGCAAAACATATTTAAGCATAGGATCCACAAAAATCTCCCCAATCTCACTAGAGAAGTTGACATGCAAATTCAAGAAATTTAAAGAACTCCTATAAGAGGCAATATAAGACAACAATCCTCAAGGCATACGGTCATCAGATTCACCAAGGTCGCTGCAAAAGAAAAAAAAATCTTAAAGTTAGCTACAGAGACGGGTCAGGTCACTTATAAGTGGAACCTCATCAGGCCATCTCAGCAGAAACCTTATAAGCCAGAAGAGGCTGGGGACCTATTTTCAGCATCATTAAAGAAAAGAAATTCCTACCAAGAACTTCATTCCCTGCCAAACTAAGCTTCATAAGTAAAGGAGAAATAAAATCATTTTCAGATATGCAAAAGCTAAGGGAATTCATTACCACTATCGGCCTTACAAGAGGTCCTTAAGAGAATGCTAAATGTCAAAATGAAGGAACAATACCAGCTACCACAGAAACACATTTAAGTACGTAGCCCACAGACATCATAAAGCCACTATACAATCAACTACAAAACAATCAGCTAACAACATGACAGGAACAAAATATCACATATCAACACTAACTTAAATGTCAATGATCTAAATGTCCCACTTAAAAGGCATACAGTGGCAAGTTGGATAAAAACACAAGATTCTACAATCTGCTGCCTTCAAAAGAACCATCTCACATGTAATGACACCCATAGGCTCAAAGTAAAGGGATGGAGAAAGATCCGTCATGCAAACAGAAAACAAAAAGCAGCCAAGAATGGTAAAGAAGGAAAAACAAGGCCATTACATAATGATAAAAGGATCAATTCAACAAGAAGACTCAGCCATCCAAAATATATATGCACCCAACATTGGAGCACTCAGATTCATAAAACAAGTTCTTCTAGACCTATGAAGACTTGGACAGCTACACAATTATGGTGGGAAACATCAACAGTCCCACTGATAGCATTACACAGATCATTGAGGCAGAAAACTAACACAGAAATTGTGGACAAAAACTTGACACTTGACCAACTGGACCTAACAAACACCTACAGAATACTACGCCCAACAACCATAGAATATATATTTGTCTCATCTGCATGTGGAATATACTACAAGATAAATCAAGTATTTGCCCATAAAGCAAGCCTGAATAAATTAAAAAAAAAATCACAGCAAGCACACTCTCATACCACAGTGCAATAACAATAGAAATCATTACCAAGAAGATATCTCAAAACCACACAATTACATGGAAATTAAACAACTTGCTCCTGAATTACCTTTGGGCAAACAACAAATTTAAGGCAAAAATCAAATATTTCTTTGAAATTAGGGACAGTAAAGGCACAAGACATCAACATCTTTGGGATGCAGCTAAAGCAGTGTTAAGAGGAACGTCTATAGCACTAAACAACTACACCAATAAGTTAGAAAGATCTAAAATTAGCAATCTAACAATGCATATAGAGAAACTAGAAAAACAACAACAAACCAACACCAAAGCTAGCAAAATAAAAGACAATTAAAATCAGAGCAGAACAAAACTAAATTGAGACACAAAAATCTGTTAAAAAAAGATCAACAAAACCAAATTTTTGGTTTATTGAAATAAACAAGACTGATAGCTATCTAAATTAGAAAAAAAGAGAGACAGTCCATATAAGTACAATCAGAAATGACAAAGTTGACATTACAACCAATCCCACAGAAATACAATCCCACAGAAATACTCAGTCTATTATGAACACCCCTATGCATGTAAATTAGAAAACCCAGAGGAAATAGATAAATTATTGGTAACATATAACCTCCATGATTGAACCAAGTAGAAATTGAAAACCTGAACAGACTAATAACGAGTTCTGAAACTAAATCAGTAACAAAAAACCTACAAACAAACAAAATCCCTGGACCAGATGAATTCACAGCCAAATTCTACCAGACATACACAGAAAAATGGGTACCAATCCTACTGAAATTATTCCCAAAAAATTAGGAAGAAAGCAGTCCTCCCTAATTCATTCAACAAAGCTAGCATCATCCTGATACCAAAATTTGACAAAGACACGTGAAAAAAGAAAATATCAGGCCAATACTCCTTATAAACATAGATGCAAACATCCTCAACCAAATACCAGCAAACCAAATCTAGCTGCACAAAAAGTTAATTTGCCACAATCAAGTAGGCTTTATTCCTGGGATGCAAGTGGCTCAACATACACAAATCAATAAATGTGATTCACCATATGAACAGAATAAAAAACAGAATGATCATCCCAATAGATGCAGAAAAAGCTTTTGATAAAATCCAACATCCCTTCATGATAAAAACCCTCAACAAACTAGGCATTGAAAGAACATATGTCAAAATAATAAGAGCTATCTATGACAAACCCACAGCCAACATCACACTGAATGGGCAAAAGCTGGAACCATTCCCCTTGAGAACTGGTACAAAACAAGAATGCCCACTCTCTCCACTCCTATTCAACATAGTACTAGAAGTCCTACGCAGAGTAATGAGGCAAGAGAAAAAAGTAAAAGGCATCCAAATAGAAAAAGAAGTAGTTAAACAATCTATCTTCACAAATGATACGATTCTATGTATAGAAAACAAAGACTTCACAAAAAAAGCTCCCAGAATCGATAAACTTCATTAAAGTTTCAGGATACAAAAAATCAACATAAAACAATTAGTAGCATTTTATTTATTTATTTATTTATTTATTTATTTATTATACTTTAAGTTTTAGGGTACATGTGCACAATGTGCAGGTTAGTTACATATGTATACATGTGCCATGCTGGTGCGCTGCACCCACTAACTCGTCATCTAGCATTAGGTATATCTCCCAGTGCTATCCCTCCCCCGTCCCCCCACCCCACAACAGTCCCCAGAGTGTGATGTTCCCCTTCCTGTGTCCATGTGTTCTCATTGTTCAGTTCCCACCTATGAGTGAGAATATGCGGTGTTTGGTTTTTTGTTCTTGCGATACTTTACTGAGAATGATGATTTCCAATTTCATCAATGTCCCTACAAAGGACATGAACTCATCATTTTTTATGGCTGCATAGTATTCCATGGTGTATATAGACTGGCAAATTGGATAAAGAGTCAAGACCCATCTGTGTGCTGTATTCAGGAAACCCATCTCATGTGCAGAGATACACATAGGCTCAAAATAAAAGGATGGAGGAAGATCTACCAAGCAAATGGAAAACAAAAAAAGGCAGGGGTTGCAATCCTAGTCTCTGATAAAACAGACTTTAAACCAACAAAGATCAAAAGAGACAAAGAAGGCCATTACATAATGGTAAAGGGATCAATTCAACAAGAAGAGCTAACTATCCTAAATATATATGCACCCAATACAGGAGCACCCAGATTCATAAAGCAAGTCCTTAGTGACCTACAAAGAGACTTAGACTCCCACACATTAATAATGGGAGACTTTAACACCCCACTGTCAACATTAGACAGATCAACTAGGCAGAAAGTCAACAAGGATACCCAGGAATTGAACTCAGCTCTGCACCAAGCGGACCTAATAGACATCTACAGAACTCTCCACCCCAAATCAACAGAATATACATTTTTTTCAGCACCACACCACACCTATTCCAAAATTGACCACATACTTGGAAGTAAAGCTCTCCTCAGGAAATGTAAAAGAACAGAGATTATAACAAACTATCTCTCAGACCACAGTGCAATCAAACTAGAACTCAGGATTAAAATTAGTAGCATTTTAAAACACCAATAATGTTCAAGCTGACAGCAATATCAAGATGCAATCCCATTTACAATAGCCACAAAAAGAATAAAATACCTAGGAATATATCTAATCGAAGAGGTAAATGATCCCTACAAGGAGAACTACGAAACTCTGCTGAAAGAAATCAGAGACAAAACAAACGTTGTCTCATGGACATGATTATGGATTGGAAGAATCAACACCATTAAGATGACCATACTGCCCAAAGCAATTTAGAGATTTAACACTATTTCTATCAAAGTACCAAGATCACTTTTTACAGAATTAGAAAAAAAAAACTATTCTGAAACTTACACGGAACCAAAAAAGGGTCCAAATCACCAAAGCAATCCTAAGCAAAAAGAAAAATGGCAGAGGCATCACATTACATGAACTTTTAGGGAAATGATTTTCGATTTAAAGTTGTGCATCCAAACTTTCAACTGAGTGAAATATAGAATACAGGATTTTTTCAGTATGAAATAATTCATAAATTTTACATCCCATGAACTTTTTCTTAGAAAAGGTACTTGAGGCATATCTTACTATATCAATGAAAACAGGGATGCAAGAAGCAATGGATCTCACAAAAGCGTGCAGTCCTGTCCTGGTTAGGTTTACCTTTGTAAAGTGGACCTACAGCGCAACTAGTTGAAATTGAACAGGAAACATAAAGTTTTAGAAAAGAAGATTTAAAGAAATATCAAGACCTTGGAAATGTCTGCTAATACAGTAAAATGGTAGAGGGGTTACACACACATGAAAGAGAGAGAAAATATATTCATACTTAATTCCAGGAACATTATTTGAATGGCATAAGAACTGTGGTAATAATAGTAAAAAACAAAAACGCTATTTGCATAGCCATGGAAATGGAAATGCTCTTATTGCTTTTCAACATTTAGAATCAACTTATGGACACTGGAAGGAGGAGCCAAGATGGCCGAATAGGAACAGCTCCGGTCTACAGCTCCCAGCGTGAGCGACGCAGAAGACGGTGATTTCTGCATTTCCATCTGAGCTTTGAAGAGAGCAGTGGTTCTCCCAGCACACAGCTGGAGATCTGAGAACGGGCAGACTGCCTCCTCAAGTGGGTCCCTGACCCCTGACCCCCGAGCAGCCTAACTGGGAGGCACCCCCCAGCAGGGGCACACTGACACCTCACACGGCAGGGTATTCCAACAGACCTGCAGCTGAGGGTCCTGTCTGTTAGAAGGAAAACAAACAAACAGAAAGGACATCCACACCGAAAACCCATCTGTACATCACCATCATCAAAGACCAAAAGTAGATAAAACCACAAAGATGGGGAAAAAACAGAACAGAAAAACAGGAAACTCTAAAATGCAGAGCGCCTCTCCTCCTCCAAAGGAACGCAGTTCCTCACCAGCAACGGAACAAAGCTGGATGGAGAATGATTTTGACGAGGTGAGAGAAGAAGGCTTCAGACGATCAAATTACTCTGAGCTACGGGAGGACATTCAAACCAAAGGCAAAGAAGTTGAAAACTTTGAAAAAAATTTAGAAGAATGTATAACTAGAATAACCAATACAGAGAAGTGCTTAAAGGAGCTGATGGAGCTGAAAACCAAGGCTTGAGAACTACGTGAAGAATGCAGAAGCCTCAGGAGCCGATGCGATCAACTGGAAGAAAGGGTATCAGCAATGGAAGATGAAATGAATGAAACGAAGCGAGAAGGGAAGTCTAGAGAAAAAAGAATAAAAAGAAATGAGCAAAGCCTCCAAGAAATATGGGACTATGTGAAAAGACCAAATCTACGTCTGATTGGTGTACCTGAAAGTGATGTGGAGAATGAAACCAAGTTGGAAAACACTCTGCAGGATATTATCCAGGAGAACTTCCCCAATCTAGCAAGGCAGGCCAACGTTCAGATTCAGGAAATACAGAGAACGCCACAAAGATACTCCTCGAGAAGAGCAACTCCAAGACACATAATTGTCAGATTCACCAAAGTTGAAATGAAGGAAAAAATGTTAAGGGCAGCCAGACAGAAAGGTCGGGTTACCCTCAAAGGGAAGCCCATCAGACTAACAGCGGATCTCTCGGCAGAAACCCTACAAGCCAGAAGAGAGTGGGGGCCAATATTCAATATTCTTAAAGAAAAGAATTTTCAACCCAGAATTTCATATCCAGCCAAACTAAGCTTCATAAGTGAAGGAGAAATAAAATACTTTACAGACAAGCAAATGCTGACCGATTTTGTCACCACCAGGCCTGCCCTAAAAGAGCTCCTGAAGGAAGCGCTAAACATGGAAAGGAACAACCGGTACTAGCTGCTGCAAAATCATGCCAAAATGTAAAGACCATCGAGACTAGGAAGAAACTGCATCAACTAACGAGCAAAATCACCAGCTAACATCATAATGACAGGATCAAATTCACACATAACAATATTAACTTTAAATGTAAATGGACTAAATTCTCCAATTAAAAGACACAGACTGGCAAGTTGGATAAAGAGTCAAGACCCATCGGTGTGCTGTATTCAGGAAACCCATCTCACGTGCAGAGACACACATAGGCTCAAAATAAAAGGATGGAGGAAGATCTACCAAGCAAATGGAAAACAAAAAAAGGCAGGGGTTGCAATCCTAGTCTCTGATAAAACAGACTTTAAACCAACAAAGATCAAAAGAGACAAAGAAGGCCATTACATAATGGTAAAGGGATCAATTCAACAAGAGGAGCTAACTATCCTAAATATTTATGCACCCAATACAGGAGCACCCAGATTCATAAAGCAAGTCCTGAGTGACCTACAAAGAGACTTAGACTCCCACACATTAATAATGGGAGACTTTAACACCTCACTGTCAACATTAGACAGATCAACGAGACAGAAAGTCAACAAGGATACCCAGGAATTGAACTCAGCTCTGCACCAAGCGGACCTAATAGACATCTACAGAACTCTCCACCCCAAATCAACAGAATATACATTTTTTTCAGCACCACACCACACCTATTCCAAAATTGACCACATAGTTGGAAGTAAAGCTCTCCTCTGCAAATGTAAAAGAACAGAAATTATAACAAACTATCTCTCAGACCACAGTGCAATCAAACTAGAACTCAGGATTAAGAATCTCACTCAAAGCCGCTCAACTACATGGAAACTGAACAACCTGCTCCTGAATGACTACTGGGTACATAACGAAATGAAGGCAGAAATAAAGATGTTCTTTGAAACCAATGAGAACAAAGACACAACATACCAGAATCTCTGGGACGCATTCAAAGCAGTGTGCAGAGGGAAATTTATAGCACTAAATGCCCATAAGAGAAAGCAGGAAAGATCCAAAATTGACACCCTAACATCACAATTAAAAGAACTAGAAAAGCAAGAGCAAACACATTCAAAAGCTAGCAGAAGGCAAGAAATAACTAAAATCAGAGCAGAACTGAAGGAAATAGAGACACAAAAAACCCTTCAAAAAATTAATGAATCCAGGAGCTGGTTTTTTGAAAGGATCAACAAAATTGATAGACTGCTAGCAAGACTAATAAAGAAAAAAAGAGAGAAGAATCAAATAGACGCAATAAAAAATGATAAAGGGGATATCACCACCGATCCCACAGAAATACAAACTACCATCAGAGAATACTACAAACACCTCTACGCAAATAAACTAGAAAATCTAGAAGAAATGGATAAATTCCTCGACACATACACTCTCCCAAGACTAAACCAGGAAGAAGTTGAATCTCTGAATAGACCAATAACAGGAGCTGAAATTGTGGCAATAATCAATAGTTTACCAACCAAAAAGAGTCCAGGACCAGATGGATTCACAGCCGAATTCTACCAGAGGTACAAGGAGGAACTGGTACCATTCCTTCTCAAACTATTCCAATCAATAGAAAAAGAGGGAATCCTCCCTAACTCATTTTATGAGGCCAGCATCATTCTGATACCAAAGCCTGGCAGAGACACAACCAAAAAAGAGAATTTTAGACCAATATCCTTGATGAACATTGATGCAAAAATCCTCAATAAAATACTGGCAAACCGAATCCAGCAGCACATCAAAAAGCTTATCCACCATGATCAAGTGGGCTTCATCCCTGGGATGCAAGGCTGGTTCAACATACGCAAATCAATAAATGTAATCCAGCATATAAACAGAGCCAAAGACAAAAACCACATGATTATCTCAATAGATGCAGAAAAAGCCTTTGACAAAATTCAACAACCCTTCATGCTAAAAACTCTCAATAAATTAGGTATTGATGGGACATATTTCAAAATAATAAGAGCTATCTATGACAAACCCACAGCCAATATCATACTGAATGGGCAAAAACTGGAAGCATTCCCTTTGAAAACTGGCACAAGACAGGGATGCCCTCTCTCACCGCTCCTATTCAACATAGTGTTGGAAGTTCTGGCCAGGGCAATCAGGCAGGAGAAGGAAATAAAGGGTATTCAATTAGGAAAAGAGGAAGTCAAATTGTCCCTGTTTGCAGACGACATGATTGTATATCTAGAAAACCCCATCGTCTCAGCCCAAAATCTCCTTAAGCTGAGAAGCAACTTCAGCAAAGTCTCAGGATACAAAATCAATGTACAAAAATCACAAGCATTCTTATACAACAACAACAGACAAACAGAGAGCCAAATCATGAGTGAACTCCCATTCACAATTGCTTCAAAGAGAATAAAATACCTAGGAATCCAACTTACAAGGGATGTGAAGCACCTCTTCAAGGAGAACTACAAACCACTGCTCAAGGAAATAAAAGAGGATACAAACAAATGGAAGAACATTCCTTGCTCATGGGTAGGAAGAATCAATATCGTGAAAATGGCCATACTGCCCAAGGTAATTTACAGATTCAATGCCATCCCCATCAAGCTACCAATGACTTTCTTCACAGAATTGGAAAAAACTACTTTAAAGTTCATATGGAACCAAAAGAGAGCCCGCATCGCCAAGTCAATCCTAAGCCAAAAGAACAAAGCTGGAGGCATCACACTACCTGACTTCAAACTATACTACAAGGCTACAGTAACCAAAACAGCATGGTACTGGTACCAAAACAGAAATATAGATCAATGGAACAGAACAGAGCCCTCAGAAATAACGCCGCTTACCTACAACTATCTGATCTTTGACAAACCTGAGAAAAACAAGCAATGGGGAAAGGATTCCCTATTTAATAAATGGTGCTGGGAAAACTGGCTAGCCATATGTAGAAAGCTGAAACTGGATCCCTTCCTTACACCTTATACAAAAATCAATTCAAGATGGATTAGAGATTTAAACGTTAGACCTAAAACCATAAAAACCCTAGAAGAAAACCTAGGCATTACCATTCAGGACATAGGCGTGGGCAAGGACTTCATGTCCAAAACACCAAAAGCAATGGCAACAAAAGACAAAATTGACAAATGGGATCTAATTAAACTAAAGAGCTTCTGCACAGCAAAAGAAACTACCATCAGAGTGAATAGGCAACCTACAAAATGGGAGAAAATTTTTACAACCTACTCATCTGACAAAGGGCTAATATCCAGAATCTACAGTGAACTCAAACAAATTTACAAGAAAAAAACAAACAACCCCATCAAAAAGTGGGCGAAGGACATGAACAGACACTTCTCAAAAGAAGACATTTATGCAGTCAAAAAACACATGAAAAAATGCTCATCACCACTGGCCTTCAGAGAAATGCAAATCAAAACCACTATGAGATATCATCTCACACCAGTTAGAATGGCAATCATTCAAAAGTCAGGAAACAACAGGTGCTGGACAGGATGTGGAGAAATAGGAACACTTTTACACTGTTGGTGGGACTGTAAACTAGTTCAACCATTGTGGAAGTCAGTGTGGCGATTCCTCAGGGATCTAGAACTAGAAATACGATTTGACCCAGCCATCCCATTACTGGGTATATACCCAAATGACTATAAATCATGCTGCTATAAAGACACATGCACACGTATGTTTATTGCGGCATTATTCACAATAGCAAAGACTTGGAACCAACCCAAATGTCCAACAATGATAGACTGGATTAAGAAAATGTGGCACATATACACCATGGAATACTATGCAGCCATAAAAAATGATGAGTTCATATCCTTTGTAGGGACATGGATGAAATTGGAAACCATCATTCTCAGTAAACTATCGCAAGAACAAAAAACCAAACACCGCATATTCTCACTCATAGGTGGGAATTGAACAATGAGATCACATGGACACAGGAAGGGGAATATCATACTCTGGGGACTGTGGTGGGGAGGGGGGAGGGGGGAGGGATAGCATTGGGAGATATACCTAATGCTAGATGACGAGTTAGTGGGTGCAGCGCACCAGCATGGCACATGTATACATATGTAACTAACCTGCACAATGTGCACATGTACCCTAAAATTTAAAGTACAATTAAAAAAAAAAAAAAGAAAGAAAAAAAAATAAAGTTCACACTGTGTAATGTAAAAAAAAAAAAAAAAAAAGAATCAACTTATGTAAATAACAGGATGAATTGTAAATATTTTCTCACATTGTGAATAATACAGAGAAAGGATAGTACAGTGAGGGAGAATGGGAATGCTAAAGTTGTCATCTTTCATTAAAGGAGATCAGTGTCTAAAGCTAATCATAAAGAATCATATTAACATAGTGCTCTATTTGGCCATTAATTCTTGGTTCTAGAATAACTCTTATCAGTTTAAAAGACTACAATCCAAGCTAATATACTGAATTTTGCTAAACAAATCTATGATCTCCATAGCCATGCTTTTCATGGGACAAAAAATTGAAGACTATTCTCTTTGCCTTTCTGCTATGACAGTTAAGGAGATGGCTCACCCAATATACTTAAAAAATTACAAATAACTTGATAAATACATAAGCTATTTAAAAATCAAAATACCTAAGTCATAACTAGATTTAAGATTAATATCAAGAATTATAGCTATACCATGTCCTTTTATATAATCTTTTTAAGTGCTGTCAAAATAAACAAACTGGTAAGCTGATTGTGGCAACTCTATATTCTTATGTTAAAAAAGAATAAAGAAAATGAATCGAAAAAGATAAAATCAAGAGTTAAAAATAGAGAAATATTTGTTTCAACCAACAATTTCTCAGGAGTTAATTAGTTGCCTACTCTAATCTACTATATACATTTGATGGTGCACACAGTATACTGAATATTTTATACATATTAAGTAATTTAATCCTCACAACTATATGACTTACATACTATATTATCTCCATTATACAAAAGAAGAAATTGAGACTAAGTTCCTATATAACACCCACATTCAAAGTGATGCAAAAGACACATTAATAAACATTTAAAATTTCTGTTGAGCTTACCATTCTTTCAATCTGATGACTCCTTTCTATAAACTCTCTTGAAGATCTTATGCCATAATTTTCTTTATATTTGATATTTGTGACTTTAAAAGAGGCAAGGTAATAGAAAGACTTATCATCTGAAAGGTAAAACAAACAAAAGTCTCATGGTTAAAGGTAATAAGTTGTTTTGTCCCCTACGTCTTGCCCACACCTGCTAAATAGGCTACAGTAATGCAGTTTATTTCTACTTGGTGCAAAAATTCTTGAAGACACTTTTCAAATATTCTGTAATTTCACCACTGCTGCTGGTTAAAATAAAAAATTCTGATCCCAAAGTACTCATATATAACACTCCATTTATAGATATTTATGCATATCAAAATATTCATAAAATTGGACATGCAACATACAGTGGAAAGATAATATCGAAAGCAATTGCTGAAAGTCATGTAAATGTCATCAGTTCCTTCAAAGAATTGCTAACAGGTATATCAGACATAAGCTGTATTATGAAGATACACTGAACAAGCTGTCAAATTTTTTTATGCTACTGCTAAGCTTACTTAAGTAGAAGTCCATATTTATTGTTTTCACCTTTTTTTTTTCCCATTCACTCCCTAATTCTCTGCAATCTGTTCCTAACACACCACTAAAGCTGTCTTTTTCAAGGACAACCATTGTAATGTCTCTCATGGTTTTGTTTGTTTGTTTTACTCCTTGATTTCCTTGTAGCCTTCATCATGTTCCTTGAAAACCGATCTTTGGTTTTATGAAGCCATCTTCTAGTTTTCTTCCACCTCCCTGGCCACACGTCGCAGTTATCTTGGTGAGCTCTTTATTTCCACCCTTCTCGTTGGCATTCAAAGATTCTATCTTTGACCTGGTCATATTAAGTACTTTTTGGTAATCTTAACTGGGATGGCCTTACCCACTAACTATTTATTGATGACTCCTAAATTCTTTATCTTTAGACCAAATCTTTGTCACGAGTTTCAATTCTACATCAACTGACTTCAGAAGACTGCTTATTGCACATTAAATAGGCACCTCTAATATATTTCCAAAGTGAAATAATCATTTACTCCCTTATTTACTTAAACCTGCTCCACTTCCTATATTTTCTATCTTTGTGAACAGCCCTAACATCCACATGGTCACCCAAGGCTTGGTTTCATCCTCATTTCCAATATCCAATTAATTTTTCAGTCTTTAAATCCTGTAACTATAACCCATTTAATCTCTAATCTCTCTCTCTCTCTCTCTTTTTGAGATGGAGTCTCACTCTGTTGCCCAGGCTGGAGTGCAGTGGCACTATTCCAGCTCACTGCAACCTCCACCTCCTAGGTTCAAGTGATTCTCTTGACTCAGCTTCCTGAGTAGCTGGGATTACAGGGGCACGCCACCACACCCGACTAATTTTTGTATTTTTAGTAGAGAACAGTTTCACCATGTTAGCCAAGCTGGTCTCGAACTCCTGACCTCAAGTGATCCATGAGCCTCGGCCTCCCAAAGTGCTGGGATTACAGGTGTGAGCCACCACACCTGGCCAGATCTCCAATCTCTTACTGCATTTTAAACATTCATTTTAAAACATTTTTTAAATGTTGAAAACATTTAAATATTCATTTAAATTTTTTTAAATGTTAAAAACAAACATTCATTTAAAAACAGTTTTTAGATCATAAATGCTGTATCAGAAAATCTGGAATGACCAGAAAATTATATACAAGAGAATAAAAATCTGTAAGTGTAATATCTAGAAGTAATTGATGTTATAATTGTGGTTTTTATTTATTCTGTTAAAATAATTGTTTTACTTGGCTGAGATAGCTTATCATCACAATTTTGTATCTTTTTGTTCCACTTACAAAATTGATTCTAAGCATTATCTTACTTCTTTAAAAAAATACATTTTGTTCATTCAAAATGAGATGTCAAGAAATATGAATCAGGGTGACATTTTACCAAAACAGTTTACAATCTATTTGGCTGTTTTGCTGACAATTGTTATTTCTTTATTTTTACTGATGGATGCGTGGATGAATTAATCAATATTTACCAAGTTCCTAACATACACTAAACTGTCTAATCAACTCTCACATATATTATCTTATTAAATTTAATGAATGCAAGCTACTTCTCAAGGCACATCTTGATAAGATTTCACAATTAAAGTTTTATTACAAAAAAAGATTAAAATTAAGATTGATCCCAGAGTGGCACAGCTATTCTATTCATTATCATATACATATCCCTATATTGTCTTTAAGAATTTCCATGTTAGGCAAAAGCATATTCTGGAATCTCGTAGAAGTAAAAGTGGTTTTAATATATACTTTAAGTGCTTTTAAAAGCGCTAAAAATATAAGTTATATATGAAGCATAACTATATTAGTCACTATACTATAGCAATTACGTTAATGTTGAACTTTTGTCTTTTAATAATTAATACCTTTCCTTTATTGAATTGTCCTTATATGCAGAGAACATGATATTTGCCATTTATTGAATCTTTATTATATGCTCAGCTCATTTCACCAGTGAAGAAATTCAACATTAAATAAGGCTTTATAAAAGATCAATTAGGAAGCCATTGTAGAAATCGAATTTAATAATGGCAAATATTTGTGAGAAATTACTATATACCATGCACTGTGTGAAAACACAAATCTAATTTAATCATCACAACAATTTTCTGAAGTAAAAATAATAGTATACCCCTTTACATAAGAGTACTGAAGCTTAGTGAAGTAGAAAAGAAGTTTGCTGAAGATCACCTAACTAATTTATGGTGAACCTGAGATTAAAATCAAGGTATGCTTGGCTCTTGGGATTTCATGGGAGAATAACATTTTGTGGGAAAATATAATCCCTACATTCCTGGAAGTGGATCCAGCCCTATAGAACAGGAAGACAAGTGATGCTATCTCAATGCAAATTTTACTCTTTAGGTTTTCAAGAAACCAAACTTTAAAAACAGCTTTAGATAATTGGGTTTCTGGATTTTGTTAAAACATAATTCTAAATACTAAAATCTTTAAAATATTTCATGCAACTCTATAAAGCATTTTTTTTTACCCCATAAGAAGTGGTATAACAATTGATTCTTAAAAATCCTGAAAAATTTATCCGGGTCATGAAAATGCTTGTGGAAAATATAATTTACTATATAATTCCAGTAACTAAACAACAAAACCAACAAACACAAAGTACTGAGACAACTGGCAAATTCAGTGTTTGAATTTTTTTAGTTAGTGTCATAATTCATGTGAATGGTAGTGAATGTTATTTTATTCATTAATCTCAAAAGAGCTTTACACAGTTATGAAGGCAGCATTTTATATATATATACACATCATCATAACACATAAATATATGTATATTATATGTATAACACATAATATGTATTATATATAAGATTTGTGTATACATATGTGTGTATATAATTTTTCGCTGGAGGAGGAGATTTCTAATACATACAACTGATAATGAATATATATATCCAGAGAGAATTCTTTGAAATCAGTAAGAAAAAACAGATGACTCAATACAAAATGGGAAAACGACTTAAAAAGGCACTTTGCAATAGCAGAAAATCCAAATGAGCGACTGAGACATGGACAGATCCTCTACATCACTGTAGAACAGATAAATGCAAATTAAGATTACGAGGATAATGCTATAACCTACACCAAATTAGCAAATATAAAAAACTATGGCAACACTAAATGTTGGTGAGGATATGGAGCAATGGGAACTGAGATGCAGTGCTGGTAGAAAACAGTTTGGTATTATCCATGATGATAAAAAAGCACATGCCCTGGCCAGAAGTGGTGGCTCATGCCTGTAATCCCAGCACTTTGGGAGGCCAAGTCAGGCAGATCATGAGGTCAGGAGTTAGAGATCAGCCTCACCAACATGGTGAAATCCCATCTCTACTAAAAACACAAAAATTATCTGGGCATGGTGGCGGGTGCCTGTAATCCCAGCTACTCGGGAGGCTGAGGCAGAAGAATTGCTTGAACCCGGGAGGCAGAGGTTGCAGTGAGCCAAGACTGTGCCATTGCACTACAGCCTGGGCGACAGAGCAAGATTCCATCTCAAAAAAAAAAAAAAAAAGTGTATGTCCAATGACCCAGTGGTTCTGCATCTGCATAGTTCCTAGACAAACTCTTGGATGTGTGTACCAAGATCTATGTATAAAAATATTTACAGCAGTATTGCTTTAATGACTAAAACCTGGAACAACCCAAATGTCTATAAGTATTTGAATAGATAAGTAAATTATGGAATATTTAAGATAATGAATATCAGTCAATAATTTTAAAAAAAAACAGACTAAAGCTGCCTTCAACAAGGCAGATGACGCTTGCAACAATGTTGAGTAGATGCAAGCCTCAAAAAAATACGTACAATGCTGTTATACTCATTTAATGTTCAAATACGATTTCGTTTTAAGACATTTTCTTTCTCTTTGAGGAAATAATAAGAATCCAAATGGAAATCCTGAGGATAATAAGCACACATTAATCTAAAAGTCTTTTCATCATGTCAAGTAATAAATAGAGACATGAATTCTATCAAGCATTTAATAGTCAATTAATAACACAGTAATTGTTTTTTAAAATGATACCCAAGTAGCATTGAAAAATTTTATGGAGTTGTAAAAATAAAACCTGAGAACGTTTAAACAATGTTTTACTACGCAGCCTGTGGTTCTCCATGGCATATGTTCTTTTTCCCTTGTATATATCTGAAGATGTATTCCTGTGATCTCTGGCTGAAGGGCACTGATAAATCAACCATATTCAAAAGTCACTGATTTTATTAATTCTTATTTTAAAATTGCCCAGTTTTAAAAACAGTGGATAATTGGTCAGAATTATAATGCACTGAAAGCCGATCATTCATAATTACTGAAATCTTTAGAATAAAAATAACTCCATCAAATACACTTCCATCCTGGTGATGTGACTTTTACCACTATGTCTGCTAAAATCCTTATCTCTGTTGTGATTATTTTACAATTATTGATAATTTTTACTCCACTGTCTTTCAGATCTATTCATGTACAATCTATAAAAGTAATATTTTAGAAATAATTTGTCCTCTGTTGTTTCCCTGGTTACTAGAATGTAATTTCCTTTACTGAATTCCTTCTGCTATAAAAATAGGTATGTTCCTTTTAAAAACTGCATCATCTTATATACCTCTATTTTATCCCATTCTACTTGTTTAACTTTTGTCATGGTCTACCTTCTCCTGTCTTTTCCTAAATGTCCATCTGCAGTCAGGCAACTTTTCAATTATCTGCAGTCAGGAAAGTCTTGGAGACAGAACACTCAAATCCTTGGGTGTTAACCTCTGTATTAGTTGTCTACTGCTGCTATAACAAATTACTGTAGGTTTGGTGACTTAAAACAACACGAATTTATACTCTTACAGTTCTGGAGGTCATATATCATATGTCAGTTTTACAAAGCTAAAATCAAAAAGTTGGCAGAGCTGGTTCCTTCTAGACGCTGTAAGGGGAGAATTTATTTTTTGCCTTTTTCTAGAGACTACCCTCATTCCTTTGCTGATGGTCCCATTTTACATCCTCCCATTCTCCTCTTGCTTTTGTTGTTCTTCCTCCTTTGACCTTCTTTCCTCCCTTTTATTAGGACCCTTGCAGTTATATTTAGGACCTATCCAAAATATCCAGGATAATGTCCCATCTCAAAATTATTAGTTTAATGACATCTGGAAAGGCCTTTTTGCTACATAAGGTAACATTCACAGATTCTAACAATTAGGACATGGACATCTTGGCATGGGAATGGGGCATTATTCAGCCTATGACAACCTCTAAGATTTTTTTAATGGCTAAAATGCTTTTGTCGTCATTAGTTTTACTATCCCTTCATTTTTTTTCTTTTTTAAGCATTGGGAGTGAAGGGCATTTTAAAAACAAAACTATTTCATTGCCTTCTAACCCAAAGAAAATACTAACAAAAGATAAAATTGTATAGAGTAACTTGGCTTATGCTTTCATTTTATGAGAGTCTAAGGAATGGCTATTATCAATCCCCCAATAATGAGGGTAGGAAGGTAAACTGGGCATGTTGGACAATATTTCATTTCTTCTTTGGATCTTTCAAATGTGGTTTATTGATATGACTGATATGAGTGCCTAAAATTTTAAGTCTTAATCACCTGTGATTAAAAATGCAGAAATCGACGGGGCATGGTGGCTGATGTCTATAATCCCAGCACTTTGGGAGGCTGGGTCGAGCGGATCACCTAAGGTCACAAGTTTGAGACCAGCCTGGCCAACATGGTGAAACCCCAACTCTACTAAAAATACAAAAATTAACCGAGTGTAGTGGCAGGTGCTTATAATCCTAGCTACTCAGGAGGCTGAGGCAGGAGAATTTCTTGAACCTGGGAAGTGGAGGTTGCAATGAGCGGGGATCGTGCGACTGCCCTCCAGCCTGGGTGATAACGCAAGAATCTGTCTCAAAAAAAAAGAGGAAAATACAGAAACCAAAGACGAAGGTAAATGAATCTTAGTTGATTGTCATTTGGCTCAATTATGATACTGACTCTCCATTTTTGCATATATAATTAGGAATTAATACTGAGCTTTTCCTTCTTCCCACAGTCATAAAAAAATCTGTTTTTTTCTTCAAAAATAATGCTTGATCTTTAGCCCTTTAAAGGTATTTTTCAGATAACTCTTCTTATATCCTGAGCTTTTCTTGAGGCAACTCATTAATATACTGATTCTGAAAAGAGTATACTAAACTCTCAGCACATTATGTAATTTGTCTTTATGCGAAAGATGATCTTTTCATTCTTCTTTCTCTTTTTTATGTATTTCTTTTAGATACGTCTATCAATGCCATGCTTATTACAAAGTTAACTGGGTGGAAATATGTAACACAGAGCTCAATACAGAAGCAAACTATAATTTAACATCAGTAAAAGACTGGTAATTAAAATGTTAATATCATGCAAATGTCACTTTTTATACAACAGAAAATTTCAAGATACGAAGTCATGGAGTACTTAGGCAATGGAACTGTGACCTGGATACTTACCCTCAACAACAAAATGAGTAACAATACCAATTGCAATTCCTATGATTGCTACAATTGCTAATGTGAAAAGAGCTAGCCGTACTGAGTCCCAAAATTGCTGCTTTCTTTGATATTCAGCTCGTGAGAATTCAGCTTCTGAAAATTCAACAGGTCTGTGATAACAGAAAGAAAATAGAGACAATAAAAATTCATTATAGTTCAACTTTATGTTTACTTACTATGTTCCTCTATGAAAATAGTTTATACTGCTAAATAACAGTGAGCAACTTAGACCTTGAAAAGAACAGTAGGTTTTAATTTGCATATCCTCCCCCGCAAAAACCCAATCACAGAGTGAGGTTTAGACAAAGTTCTGCTGATGTTGACATTCAAGTGAGGATATCTTCCCACTGCATTTTATCCGGCTTATTGGCAATTTAAAACTTTGGTAGTGAAACACAAAGACTGGCTTTTAGATTTTAATATAACTACTTTTAAAATAACCTTAACAATTTCTTAATGGCATGTTGTACAAGTAGCAACATTACTTTGGAAGACCTGATCATGGCTCTTTTCATTTACTAGCACCTCCCAGTGAAATAAAAAAATGGTGAATTGTACTTAGTAAGATTCCACCACTCATGAGCATCCTTCACTTACATTTGACTCACATGACCCCACTCGTGCATTACCTCCATTACTCAAAAATATCTTACATCATTTATCTTTTTCCAACTTGAAAGTTGCTATTTATTTACTTTATTGTCTAAATTCTCAAATAAGATTCAATATTGTGATATCTTTCAAGTGAAATTTTTCTGTAAATGACTTTATGCTTTTCTCTTTACTTAATCAATATTTATTGTGAACTTGTTTCATTAAATGAGATCATGAAAAAGTCCATAGAATAGGACCTACCACATCAAAATAATGTTTCAGAAACTGTTCTAGATCCCTAAATGTATACAGATTTTAAGATAAACTCTTTGTCTTTGGGATGCCCACACTTTAAAAGGGGAAACAGACATGGAAACAAGTAGTTATTATATAGTGTGAATTGTGCCAAAATAAATTTGTACAAGAAGAGGGAGCACTAAACTTTTTGAAGGGTTGTGTCAGGAGATTTTATTAAGAAAGTGACATGATTACAATTTTGAGGAATAAAAGCTCACCAGGTCAAAAAAAAAAGGACAGAGAAAATAGCATGTGGGGCGTTGGGGGGAAGGGAGGAATGTGAAACAGGATTCATTACTAATAGGGGATAAAAATATAAATAAAACATGATTTTCATCCTCTAAGAATTTATTGTCTCAATATATGTTCAAGATTGCAAGTCTTTCACAAGACTGCAATTCTGGGAAGAGGATATGGTAGAGCTGGTGGACTGGGAGTCTCATAACCCAAAGTAAGCACCTGGAAATTTACTCTGGAGGAGGTGGAAAGCCAATAGAAAATTTTAATTAGATTGAAGAGTTTCGAAGATTTAGAAAAGTCACACAGATGTGAATGAGGATGGGGATTAAGGCAAGAGTGCAGACAGGTAGACCAGTTTAGAGGTCATATTGATGGGCCAGGAAGCAGACTGTGAGGACCTTAACTGAGGCTATGGAATGGGGTGGAGAGGAGGCGATGGATTTAGTTGTAGTTCTTGAACTTTGTTGAATGATTGATCAGCTGTGGGACAAGAAAAGGATTAATGGCCCACTTGTTTGGACGTCCAGGTAAATTACTGTGACTCCAGGCAGGATGGGGAATATTAAAGGAGAATAGTGTTTCCAATAAAGACATCAATATAGTTAATAAAGAGCAATTTGCTGTCCTTAGACTTGGGTCTGGGTCTGAACCAAATGAAAAGTATCTGTTTTACGGCCTTTCTCTTTGACTTATTTTATTTTAGTTGTGTTACTAATATCTGTTTATATGATTCTAATAAAGCAACTGTTAAGGTTAGAATTACATAACCTAGAAAAAAAATGAAAAAGTTACTATGTACTCATGTGAAATATCATTCCTCTCACCCATAATCGAAGTCTCTATTTCCAAAATCTATGGCAATAAGTAGTTTGAGTATGTAGCTTGTGAATATTATGGCTGCTGTAATTACTTTATTATTCCCATTCCTTTTCCCCCCTTAGTTTTGTAGGTTTCATTACTATACTCTGATCCCTTCAAGAAGCACGAAATAACAAGAATCAAGTTTAATAAAATGTAAGGGGTTGATAGCCAAATATCACATCATGGTAGCACTGCATCGTTGTAAAGGGACTTTTTAAAAAATCATAGTCACATTTGATTTTAAAATAAGTTTATTCTGCCTAGTGATTAGCTATTTTCAGTCTGATGTAACTGGAATGTTGCCTTCTGTCTAATGTGGAAGTTGAAATAAGTTTTACCAAATGCCCATTTATGTGTTTTGAAGTGTAGCTGGCAGGTACAGTATGCAGACACCAGCCAAGTGCAAAGGAAGTGAGATTTACCCTAATTGCGGAAAAAAGGTCATAATAAAATAACAAAGTGTTCAGAAAATTGTTAAGAAATGTGTTGGTTAGGCTGTTGTGAAAAGCCTGTAATAAGCATAATAAATAAAACAAAATATATTCAGTGCATTCTTAATTATGCAAGAAACTTTGAGATTTTGACTATATTTTAGATATATTTGTTAGATGTTTAAATGGTTTAAGCTTTGAAAAAGATTATTTAGATGACATTTAAATTCCCTAATGCCTTTAAAATTCCTATATGTTTCTCCTGATTTGTACATGACAATTTTTTGTTCATTTAAACCCGAATGAGTTGGATGCTAAATGGAACCTTTCAACAGCATTTTTTTAGAAAAATAAATTTTATTGTGTATATTTAAAGGATATAACATGATGTTAAGGAATACATATAGATAGTTCAGAGGTTTCTGTAGTGAAACAAATTCACTTATCCTTTATCTCACCTAGTAACCATTTTTTGTTTGTTTTTGTGGCAACAGCAGCTAAAATCTACTCATTTAGCATGAATCCTACATAGAATACAATTTTATTACCTATAGTCCTCATGTTGTACATTAGATCTCCAGACTTTCCATCCTACATATCTGCTACTTTGTATCCTCTGGCTGACATCTCCCCATTTAATTGCCCCTATAACCACCATTTTGTTTGCATCTCTGTATTTTTTATTTTTTAAAAAATATTACACATCTAAGAGATAATGCAATATTTTTCTCTCTGTTTCTGGCTTATGTCACTTAGCTAATATCCTCCAGGCTCATCCACGCATGGCAAATGGCAGGATCTTGGTTTTTTTGAGGGCTCAGGAAAATTCCATTGTATATATTTACCACAACTTCCTTATCCATCTGTCAATGGACACTTAGGCTGTTTCCGTATCTCAGCTATTGTGAATAATGCAGCAATGAACGTGGGAGTGCAGATATCTTTACCAGATGACGATTTCATTTCCTTTGGGTATAAGCCCAGAAGAGAGATTGCTGAGTTGTATGGTAGTTATATTTTTAATTTCTTTAGAAACCTCCATACTGTTTTTAAAATGTCTGTACCAATCTACATTCTCAGCAACACTGTCCTAGGTTCCCTTTTCTCCATACCCTGGTCAACATTTGTTACATTTTGACTTTTTGGTAATGGCCATCCTAAGGAGTGTGAGGTGGTATCTCATGTTAGTTTTAATTTACATTTTTTTGATGATTAATGATGTTGAGAACCTTTTCATATACTGTTGACCATTTTTATGTCTTCTTTAGAGAAATGTCTATTCAGGTCTTTTGCACACTTTTTAATCAGGTTATTTTTCCCCACTATTGGGTTGTATGAGTTGTTTATAAATTGTAGATATTAACCCTTTCTCAGACATACAGTTGCAAATATTTTTCCCAATCTGTGGGCTGCTTTTTCATTTTATCAATTGTTTCTTTTGCTGTGTAGAAGCTTTTAAGTTTGATGTTGTTCTGTTTATTTATTTTTGCTTTTGTGGGTTGAGCTTTTGGTGTGATACCCAAAAAATCACTGCCAAGGCCAATGTCCAGGAGCTTTTACCCGATGTTCTCTTCTGAAAGTTTTGTAGTTTCTGGTCTTCTATTTAGGTCTTTTATCCAATTTTGAGTTGTTTTTTTTTTTTTGTAAGGTGTAAGCTAAGGTTTTAATTGCATTCTTTTGCATGTGGAAATCTTGTTTAATTTACCATACCAGTACCATTTATTGGTACCAATACCACTTATTCAGAAACTATCCTTTCCTTATTGTGTCCTTGTGATGCCCTTGTCAAAAATTAGTTGACCACGGCCAGGCACAGTGGCTCATGCCTACAGTCCCAACACTTTGAAAGGCCAAGGTGGGTGGATCACTTCAGTCCAGGAGTTTCAGGCCAGCCTGGGCAACATGGCAAAACTCTGTCTCTACAAAAAAAAAATACTTAAAAAAATAGTCAGTTGTGGTGGCACATGCCCGTAGTCCAAGATACTTAAGAGGCTGAGATGGGAGGATCACCTGAGCCCAGGAGGTCAAAGGAGCAGTGAGCTGTGATCATGCCCCTGCACTTCAGCTTGGGTGACAGAGTGAGACCCTGTCTCAAAAAAAAAAAAAATTAGTTGACCATATGTGTTTGGATTAATTTCTAAGCTCTCTACTTTGGTTTACTGCCCTGTTAGTCTTTATGCCAGCATCACACTGTTTTGATTAACATAGCTTTGTAATACAATTTTAAATCAGAAAGTGTGATGTCTCAAACTTTTTCATTCTCAGAATTATTTTGGCTACTCAAGGTCTTTTATGGCTCCATACAAACTTTGGGATAATTTTTTTCTATTTCTATGAAGAATGCCAATGAGATTTCGATAGGGATTGTGTTAGATCTATATATTTCTTTGGCTAGTATGGACATTTTAACAATAGTAATTCTGATTCAGAACATAGGATATCTTTCCATTTATTGGTATTGTCTTTATTTCTTTCGTATTTTGTAGTTTTGGCATACAGATCTTTCACTTCCTTGGTTAAATTTATCCTAGGTATATTACTTTTTAAATTTTTGATACTATTGGAAATAGAATTGTTTTCTTCATTTATTTTTCAATTAGGTTGTTATTTGTGTGTTGAAATAATACTGATTTCGTATGTTGATTTTGTACCCCGCAACATTATAAAATTCACTTATTAGTTCTAATAGTGTTTTGTGGCATCTTTGGGATTTATACATTTAAGATCATGTCAGAATAATTTTACTTCTTCCTTTCTGATTTGGATACCATTTATTTCTTTTCCTTATATGACTGTTCTTGCCAGTAGTTCCAGTACTATGTTGAACAGAAGAGGCAAGAGTGGGCATTCTTGCTTTTTACAGATGTTGGTGGAAATGCATTCAGTTTTTCCCCACTGATTACGATATTGGTTGTAGGTTTTTCATAAATGGCATTTATTGGGTTGAGGAATTTCCCTTATGATGTGGTTTGGCTGTGTCCCCATCCAAATCTCATCTTGAATTGTAGTTCCCATTATCCCTACATGTCATAGGAGGGACCTGGTGGGAGGTAACTGAATCATGGGGGTGGTTACCTCCATGCTGTTCTCATGATAGTGAGTGAGTTCTTATGAGATTTAATGGTTTTATAAGATGCTTTTCCCTGCCTTCACGCTGTACTTCTCCCTGCCATTGCCATGCGAAGGACATGTTTGCTTCACCTTCTGCCATGATTATAAGTTTCCTGAGGGCTCCCCAGCCCTGCAGAACTGTGAGTCAATTACACCTCTTCCCCTTATAAATTACTCAGTCTCAGGTATTTCTTCATAGCAGTGTGAGAATGGACTAATACACCTTCTATTCCAAAACTGTTGAGAATTTTTATCAAGAAATAATGTTGAACTTTGTCAGAGATATTTTCAATAAAGATAATCATGAGGCTTTTATCTATCATTCTACTAATGTGATGCATCACATTGATTGATGTATGTATGTTAAACCAGCCCCGCATGCCAGAGTTAAATCCCACTTGATCATGATGTATAATATTTTTGATGTGTTGCTGGACTCAGTATATTTTATTGAGCATTTTTGCATCAATGTTTATCTAAGAAATTTGCTTGTAGGTTTTTTTTTTTT
Source organism: Pan paniscus (assembly GCF_029289425.2). Classification (NCBI taxonomy): domain Eukaryota; kingdom Metazoa; phylum Chordata; class Mammalia; order Primates; family Hominidae; genus Pan; species Pan paniscus. The sequence goes on along the minus strand of NC_073252.2, from coordinate 61,787,964 downwards.
TTCCTTGTGATGTCTTTGTCTTCTTAGGTATCAAGGTGATGCTGGCCTTGTAAAATGTGTTGGAAATCATTCCCTCTAGGTCTTTTTTTTTTTTGCAAGAGTTTGGGAAGTATTGGTATCAATTCTTCTTTAAATATTTGGCAAAATTCAGCTGTGAAGCCATCTGGTCCTGGGCTTTTCTTTGTTGGAAATTAACAACCTTTTATCATACTTTGTATTGCATCTATTTTAAAAGATAAAATTGTGTTTGTTATTTAGTTCTTTTGAAGGTGGAAATGTTTGTTTTGCTGTATTTTCTTTCTTCATGTTAAAGTAAAATTGAAATAAAAATGAGAAATATACAACTCAAACCTACTCTTCCATGTAAGTAAACTTTTTAAAAGTTAAACAGAAAACGTCCGTATATCCTCTAAACTAGTGATGGGTTTTTATGATCAAAATAAATACAAGTTGACTGGGTTTAATTCTGGCTTTGCTACTATCAGCAAGCTAGTTAAATTCTGTACTTCGATCTCCTCATCTGTAAAATGAAGAATAAAAGTCTTTCATGGCTTTGTCAGACCCAAAATAATACAAACAATAAATACCAGTAAATAATTGGTGGATAGTCCTGTTTCTTTCAATCCCTAAAGCAAAGGGATTTGTTTTGTTCTGTTTTTGGTCTTTTCTTTAAATATAATTCTTCAGATGACCTGACAGTTTATAGTTAAGAATATTTCTGTATTTTCTCCAGAGTAATCTGTATAATTACTGTTAAAGTTACTCACTAATATTATTTTTGTTTAAAATGTATAAAAATAAATGTTTCTGAATTTCTTGCAAAATGAACAAAATGACGTCTAGAAGCATAAACATAAAGAATATAAACCTATCAGTATTTACTACCCAAATTCTCCATTTTAGCTGCTTTAAGATATTAACCACTCAGCAGAATTAAAATCTTGATCTATAGTCTGAAGGTAAAAAACACAGAATATTTAAAATAAAACCAATACATCTGTTAAAAACTTGTGGGATTATGCTTTATCCATTAATAATTCAATGTGGGCACCAAATAAAATGACGTTGTTGTGACATCACATTAATGTTGTAATGAGACATAAAATAACTATCATTATTATGTCCATATCATTAAAAAAATCTATTCAAATAAACAGAACACAGTAACTAAAGCCTTTTGGTAATTTAAATAGAAATAAAACTCGAATAGTCACAGTAATGGAGTACACATCAAAAGAGTCCAATTTAGTTCTGTGGATGGCAGTGGGATTCCCTTTGGGAGATCTCTTTCTATGGTAGGTCTACTGGCAATATTGGAAAGCATGAGTCAGAAACACTGGCAACGGGAGACAGATAGTAAAAAGCAGGGGCTACTTGTGTTGTTGCAGCATTTAAAATGATAGAGCCATCTAAGTCATGATGACACTGGTATTTTCATGAGGAGGCAAAATTTGCTTTGGACTCAATAAAAATTCCAAAGATAAGAAACACTAATCAGAGGATTGCAAAAAATGTCCTTGGATTTCTCAAAAGGCATATGAGGGCATATTCTATAAATGTCATTACGATAAGTGACTTCAGAAGCATCAAGAATTGGCAAAGTGGTGGGAAACTGCGGGGGGAGGGGTTACAACTATGAGTTAAGACATCAAAATTAGCTTCCTATCAGCTAGAAATGACTGGTTTGACAAAACAGTCAATGAAGAAAGGTGAAATTGTGGAGTGTGGGCAGAAATTGCATAGCATCCTGCTCCTTTATTGGAATGTGTAATAGCTCTGTACATGGGGGAAAATATTAAATCTTATTTACATAATAGAATATAATGTAAAACATTTAAGACATTTAAAGAAACTGGTTATAATAATTTCATGAGTTTTCTGAAATTTTCTTTGAAAACATTTTTTAGACTTTCGAGTTCTAGATTCAGTACAAGATCTATCTCTCTTTACAGCTGACTTTCAAAATCACTATTACCATCTTGGAAGCACTACTCTCATGCTATGGTATCAGCAAGGTCAGCTATACCTCTGATAGCAGTCACACAAGTAACAATACTAAACACTTAATTTCATTCATACAAATACAAGCAGCATTTCTGCAGTTTTCTTGTATTAGAATGGTCACATTTTCCACCTCAAGAAGACTTTATAGTTACTATGACTGCCAAGTATAGTATTAATAAAAATAAATTTCATTCATTCATTTAGTACATGTTCAGTTAGTACATGTTCATTGGACATCTACTATGTTCCAGACACTAATTTAGTTACTATGGATATGGCCGTACTAAGGATATAGACTGCCTTTATGTGTCCCAGTGGAAAAGATAGTTTGTGCAATAAACAAATCTATACATAAATGTCAGGTATCAAGTAAGAGGACACAGAATAACCAGGGTACAGTGAGGGAGGTGGTAGGATTAAGGTGATCAGGGGAGATCACTCTGCAAAAGTGATATCTAAGTGGAGACATGAACAAGGTGAAAGATGGAGCCATGTAACTATCTGAGGGGAAAATGTTACAGCAAAAGAAATAGTCATTACAAGGACCCTGAGGTAGGAGCAGACTTGGTGAATTTGCAGAAGAGCAGAAGGTCAGTGTGGCCAGTAGGCAGTGTGCAAGTGGAAGAGGGAAGATGATGGGGTCAGAGATCATTATAAACCACATCATAACCCAGCAGGCCACAATAAGAACCATTTTGGTCCCAGCACTTTGAGAGGCCAAGGCGGGCAGATCACGAGGTCAAGAGATCAAGACCATCCTGGCCAACATGGTGAAACCCCGTCTCTACTAAAAATGGAAAAATTAGCTGGGTGTGGTAGCACTTGCCTGTAGTTCCAGCTACTTGGGAGGCTGAGGCAGGAGAATCGCTTGAACTCAGGAGGCAGAGGCTGCAGTGAGCTGAGATTGTGCCACTGCACTCCAGCCTGGAGACAAAGGGAGACTCTGTCTCAAATGTTAAAAAAGGAACCATTTTGGAGTTTTGATCCCTGTGGATGGGACTGATCTTTTCAAAAGCATCACCCTGTGGATAATACACTGGATGGAAGGCAGCCGCGAAGATGTGAAAAGTGGAAGCAGCAAAACTGATTAGGGGACCCTTGCAATAGTTCAGGTCTGAGATGATGGCTACTTGGAGTAGGATGCTAGCAACGAGGAAATCAGAACATATAACTGGATTCAGAATATATTTTGAAGTTATAGCTGACAGAATTTGCTGATGAATTGGTTGTAGAAATGAGAGAAAGAGAAGAGTTAAGGAGGATGCCAAGGTCTTTAGTCTGTGCAGAGAAAAATGATAATCCAGTGGATATGAAACATTTTGAAAGTAGTAACATCATTCTCAAATTAATGCTTATATGGAATTCTAGTGTGTAACACAGACTTAAAGCAAAGATGTTCTGGGATGGAGAGGGTGTACAGATGTCTGCCAGTATGTAATCTGCCCACTGGAAGGGACCCCTGAGACACATTTGCAAGAATTAACTCCTGAATTTCACACAGACTACAATCGCTTCAGCAAAATCCTGAAGATCCTCCATGATGGAGCCCTGGGCAGCATGACGTGTCACCCAGCCCCTACTGATGTCTCTTGCATTCCGTTCTCCAGCCTTTACATGCCATGTACCCAATGAGCACACCTTCATTTTTCTAATGTCACCTCTATAAAATCTTTCCAACATATACAACTCCTGGGTAGGCTTTGACTTGTAAATAAGGAACCAGCATGCCATTTATTTCCTCTCTGTCCTCAGAAAAGATTATTGCTTCAGAAGAGGTAGAAAAGGCTGTGATGTAGAGAAGTTAGTCTTTGATAAAGGGACATGCATCCTCTGAGACTAGCTGTAGTACAAATGTATTTGTAAGTATGGGGGTAGGGATTTGAAGGATTCCTTTTTTATTTTACCCAGGACCTGGCAGAATCACAGAATTTACAGTTAACTTACAATTATTCCACTTCAATCACCAATACTAACATCCACTTTATCAGAACACTACCATAATGTTGTCTAGCCTATTCTTAAAACCTTTCCTTCTAACTTCCTGAGAAAGCTCCCCTCACCTTTGCTTAGTCTGATGATGCTTTTTAGGCATGCATTCCCAAAGTTTGCATCTCCTACACTAACTATATTTTCTTAGGAACATTCAAAATGGATATAATCCGTATGTCACATCTAATATAGTCAACAAGTTCTAATTGAGCACCTACTATGTAACCTAACACTATTCTAGGTGCTGGGTATTCTCTAGTGAACAAAAGAAGGTCCAGTGCTCCAGTACCAGTACTGGAGTACCCGGTACTCCAGTAACAGAAATAAAATCACTTATACATTTACAGCTCCTCCCACTGTTTGGCCAAACCAGAGGGTTAAATTCTCTTATTGCCTTGGTGAAAAATTAGGGTCATGCTGAGAAAGCATTTGCCACATATCTTTTATAAATTAAGAAATATGAATAGGAATTATACACCAGGTGGATATAATGATGAAAGTACAGCTCCCTAAAAATTTTATAAGTCTGCTTCTTTCATTCAGAATTTAATGCTTGGCTTTGTTTTAAATCAACCACCTAAATAATGTGTCTCAAAATTTGAAATAAAGAGCCAATAGTTTATGTTGAATAAGTTTATATATTAGTTCAACTTAGTAACACAAAGGAAAGAAGGATGAGTTGGCCAAGGGTTTAAGTACAAAAGAGAAGTTATTTGTCAGGACTATATAAACATCCTTTAATAACATATGACCAATATTATTCAGATCTTTATGATCATCCTATATGACCCTCCATTGGGCTTATTTCTGTGTTTGTTTTTAACATCATTAAAACAAGAAAACACTGGGCAATTAATTTGAAGTTGGTGAAGTGAATCCATGAGATAATTGATGACATCAAGATGAGGATTTAAATATTTGATTATACTTGATACTAAAGAAATGTAAACAACAAAACATTAAATTAAATGCAGTACACTCTTCTATGTGCAGCATAAATATTTATGTGCTAATCAAGTATTCTCACAGCAGTAGCCTTGGGGGGAAATTCTTTTTATGTCTTACATATGTCTTAACATATTTGTATTCAACCTGAAGCATAGATACACATTAGATATTCCGTTTGGGCACAGTCCTCTCTACTTCTTGCCAAAAAGCCTTCATTTCTGGGAATACTTGTGGTTAATAACATCTTCTTAATGGCATGGGTTAACTAAGGTTAATGACCTTCCTTACTACACACATATACACACAGATACACAGAATGAGACTCACATGTTAATGGTGAGAAGCAGCAATGGAGAACAAATACAATATTCATTTTAAATGCTATTTTAGATGCACAAAGGAAACTGTGAACCTCAGCAAAACCCACAGACTCAGACCTCTTCCTCCCCAGTGTTTAGCCATGGATATGTGGCAGAGTAAAAGTAAATCACCAGAACTGGACTGTCTTTAATTATGATCTGCTCTATAGGCAATTAAAAGGCATAAAGTTTGTTTTGGGAGATTTAAGTTGAGAGATAGTATAACATACTAGTTAGAAGCCCAGATTCTGTAGTCCAGCTGTTCTATTTTAAGTTCCAACTCTGACATTTGTGAGCAGTATGATTGTAGGCAAGATACTGAACCTTTTTTACCTCAGTTTTTTCATCTGCAAAATGGGTATAACAGTATCTACTTGATATATTTCTTGCAAAAATAAAATGAGATAATATATTTAACATGTCAAAGTGCTATAAATGTTATTGCTATTATTAAAATGCTATCCGCTTACTGATTTTTATTTTAAAACACTGAATGCCTAGGAATAATCAAATCCAAATGTCTTTGTTCCTCTTCAGTATGACCACTTTATTTTTGTTCTCACTTTAGTGAAATGTTTTTCTGCTTTCTTATTTAACTTCCTTGTCTTTAAAAATAAAATGGCTATAGCAGGAGTCCAACGATGGGAATGGACAGCACAACTCTTTAACCATTCTTCAAAACCATAGTACTAAGTCCTTTCAAAATAAACAAGGCCATCATAAATTTCAATCTCATTTTCTTTTATGCCTTATTTAGGCTGAAGTCCACCAATTAGAGACTGTTTTTATACAAATTCCATATGGCATTAAGCATGATGATGTAACATAACTAAATCTCAGTACTGTTCCCCCAAAACATAGGTATAGTCCCTTTTTTATATGACTTGTCTAGTCTACTTTTCCCAGTTGGAGCTTATACATCTACTTTCACAATCTTCACCCACCTCAGTTTTATATTTCCAAAATGATTCTTTCTCATGCACTGAATCTCTTAATAAACATGGTCTTTCCAAAACATTTGACTACTCCTACAGCAACTCAGACATCTTTGCCTACTGTATTAAAAACAAAATAAAACAAAACAAAAAAACATGAAACAGATGGCCCAATACTTGTAGACAGCAGCTGATTTTACCACTTACTAACTGTATATGCTCTCTATACCCTTCAGTTTCTTCATCTGAAAAATGGTGATAATGGCCCTAAATTTCTGGACTGTAGTAAGGTTTAGGGACAATATAAATTAAGTGCTTAGCACAATGTCTGACAGGTAATAGGCTATAAAAGGAAACAATTATAATTATTATTCTTCATCAACTTGAAACTATAATTATTTCAATGAAACTCCCCAAATGCCATCTTGAGGAGGAAATGAAATTTGTGTTATTTCTCCTTTGCAATATTTTTCTGCCAGCATGGTGGTGGACAGTTGATACATTTTACCTCAAATTTACCCAATTCTTTTTAGTAGTTATTTAATAGCCTCATTTAATGATTAGTTAAGGCTTAGAGAGACTAATTTAGGCAAGGTAAATTTAATTGGAACCAAGATTTGGACTCAGAACTATGATTCCCAATTCTCAATTATTTCTGTACTCTATAAATCTTCCTTTGATATTTAACCCATAGATAACTAAAACCAATGATTTGGGTTAAGTTCTATCTCATTATGTACTTGCTTAATTATCACAATGGAGTCTTAGCCTTTCTTCCTATTTCCACATTTCTCCGCAGCAATCCATCAGACACTCTGTAATTTGAGATATTTTGGAAAGCTTTTGATACTGTCTCTCCTGCTCAAATGTCTTCTTCTACCTACTGTCTACTGAATCAAGCACACACTCCATAGCATGAACTCATACCTTTTAAGTCAAGCATTTATTATTTTCATTGACGTTTCAAGTTCAGTGAGTCTAGCTTCCCTACTGAACTGTCTTTGAGCCTTTGAACATGCCCCCACACTTAACTGATCCTGCTCAAGCTGTGGGCCCCATCGGCACTGTTTTTTTCCTACTTCCCTACACTCAAATCCTATTCACCCTTCAAGATCCAGCTTAAATGTTACATCTCCATGGACCTTTTCTGAATCCCTAGTTAAAAGTGACATCATTTTATTAATGCCAAACCTATTTGGGGCTAATATTTTTATGTTATTTGTTGTGCTCTCTCTGCTAAGCTTATGTTCCCATGGTGCCCTATACTTTTCCAACCTTAAATTAATAATAAAAATATAATTTGATTGAGCCCAGGAGTTACAGTACAGCCTATGTAGTGAGACTCCTGCCTCTAAAAAATACTACTAATAATATATCAATAAATAATCAAATGTTATTATTTGTATTGATTCTAATATCATTTTTACCCAGCTAGACAGTAAACTCCACAGAGTATGAATAGTACCTATTTTGCTCATTGCCGTAACTCCAGTGTTTAGCACAGTACCTGAGCCTTAGTAGTGTTTAATAAACATTATTGAGTATGTAGACACTATAATCTACCTCATTTAATATTCTTTTATGCTAATAATTATACCTTCTCTTAGTTTATAATTTCCTAAAGGGCAGAATCTATAGCATTCTTCTCTATATCTCTTCCAGAGTTCCTAAATATGTGATTAAAAATATTAATAAATCTTCCCTCTACAAAATTTGCTCCATAGAAAGTAAAATTCTAAAATATTTATTTTTCTAATATTATACAAATATTGACCTAGTTGACATTTATAGAACACTCCACCCAACAACATAATACACATTCCCTTACACTGCATATGCAAAATTCATCAAAAAAGAGCACAATCTGTTTCATAAACATGCCTCAACAAATTAAAACAAATTAAATCTTATAAAGTATGTTCTTTGATTATAGAGAAATTAAATCATACCATAAAGGGTGATTCTGGTGAGGTCTCAGAAATGAGAAACGTGTTATTGGACAATGGAGAAAAGGCTATTCTTGTAATAAAATGGCAAAGAATTTGGCTGAATTGTTTTTGTGTCCTAGTGTTCTGTGGAAGGTAGAACCTGAGTGACAAAATTGGATATTGGCCAGGGAAATATCTATGTGAATTGCTGAAGATATGGCTTGGCTTTTCTTGACGGCCTACTGTAAAATGAAAAATGTAAAAAAAAAAAAATGCAATATCCGTGAAGTGCAGTAAAGTGAATCACAACAAAAAGAAGTATGTCTGTATTAATATCACACAAAATCAACTTTAAATCAAGGGTTTTGCCAAGAACTAAAGAAAGATGATACGTAATTATAAAAGGGTCAATTCATCAACATAACAAATGTTAAAACGATCTGTAAATGTGTATGCAACTAACCACAGAGTTGCAAAGTACTTGAAGCAAATACTGTTATAATGAAGAGAAGTACACAAATCCACGTTATAGTTTAAGACATCAACACTCTTCTCTCAGTAACTGATAAAGTAGACAAAAATTGATAAGCAAATAGTATCTATTAGCAATATTATCAACCATCTTGACCTAGTTGACATTTATAGAACACTCCACCCAACAACAGCATAATACACATTATCTTCCACTGCATATACAAAACTAATAAAAAAAGAGCACAATTTGGTTCATAAACACACCTCAACAAATTTAAAAAAATAAATCTTATAAAGTATGTTCTTCAATTTTAAAAGAATTGAACCACAAGTTAATAACAGAAAGATATCTGGAAAATCCCCAAATATTATAAAATTAAACAACAAGCTTCTAAATGACTTAGGAATTAAAAAGAAGTACAAAAAAACTTAAAAAATATTTTGTTTTAAATGAAAACATAAAAAATTTGTGAGATGCACACAAGGCAATGATTGGGGAAAATTTATAGATTTAAATTCTTAATTAGAAAATAAGAAAACAAGAAAACAATAATCAACCCTACCTTAAGACACTGGGAAAAAGCAGAGTAAAGTAAACCAAATAAAAGCAGAAAAAAGGAAATAATAAAGAAACTGATGAAATTGAAAACAGTAGAAAAGTCAATAGAAACAAGTCAGTTCATTATAAAGATATATAGAATTATTTAGAAAAAAAGGCACAAATTTGCAACACTAGGAATGAGGAGAAAGATATTACCATAGACCTATTAAACATAAAAGAATGATAAATAAATGCTATGAATAACATTATGCCAATAAATTTGCTCATGTAGATAAAATGGATAAATCTTTTTGAAATACAAAAACTTTCAAAGCTCATTCAGGAAGACACAGATGTCTGAATAGTACATACCTAAAAATAATAACATCAATTTAAACAGATTCCGCCAGAAAACAACAGATTCTGCCAGAAAATAGAAAAAAAGGAAATGCTTCCAATTTTTTTAATGAATCCAGCATATTCTGATAACAAAACCGAAGACATTATTTTTAAAAATCGGACAAGTTAGAGTTTCCCAAAGGGAACTGGAAAAAAAAAATCAGATGAAAGCCCCTCTAAACAAGAAGTAAAAATCTTTAAAAAATGGAATTCAAGAGTGCCTAAAACCAATATTATATAAAAACAAGTGAGATTTATCTTAGAACTACAAAGTTAGTTCAAAATTTGAAAACCAATCAGTATAACTCATAGTATTTACAGACCAAAAAACAAAACAGAAACAAAAACACTCTTATATGATCATCTCAATATATTCAGAGAAAGCATCTGAAAAAAACTTAACCTTAATTCATTATTTAAAAAAAAAAAAAAAAAAAGAAGAAGAAGAACAAGAAGAAAGCTTTCAACAAGCTAGGGATAGAAGAAGTTTCCCGGCCGGGCACAGTGGCTCACGCCTGTAATCCCAGCACTTTGGGAGGCCGACGCGGGCAGATCATGAGGTCAGGAAATCGAGACCATCCTGGCTAATACGGTGAAACCTCGTCTTTACTAAAAAATACAAAAAAAGAAAAATTAGCTGGGTGTGATGGCGGGCGCCTGTAGTCCCAGCTACTCGGGAGGCTGAGGCAGGAGAATGGTGTGAACCCAGGAGGCGGAGCTGGCAGCGAGCCAAGATTGCACCACTGCACTCCAGCCTGGGCAACAGAGCAAGACACCGTCTCAAAAAAAAAAAAAAAAAAAAGAAGAAGAAAAGTTTCTCAAGTATATAAAGCTCTTCTAAGGAAATCCTATAGCTAATATATGCAATGGTGAGACTGAATGCTTTCTTTTAAAGCTCGGAACGGAGCAAGGATGTCTGCTCTTATCACTCCTATTTGTATTGGAAGTCTTAGCCACTGCAATAAAGCAAGAAAAAGAAATATAAAACACACAAGATGGCAAGGAATAAATTGCTTTTATTAATATACTATAAAGAAAATCCTTGAGAATCTGCCATGAAAAGACTAATACGTAAGTTTACAAAAATCACAGAGTGAAAGGTCATACATAAAAATCAAACTATTTCCATATACAAGCATTTAACAAATAGGTACTGAAATTGTAAAAGCAATAACATATACAATAGCACTGAAAACTATGAAATAATTATCTGTGAATCTAACAAAATTTGTAAAATATTTAAATGGAAAAATTTTAAAGCACTTATGAAAAATCAAATAAAAACTTAAAAATTGAGAAAGATATATTACGCTTAATTAGAAAAGTTAATCTTGCTAATTTGACAATTCTTTCCAAGTTTAACTGTATATTTTCAGCAAGAATAAACTATCAATCACAAAATGTGAGTCCTTCAGCTTTTTATTGTTTTTCAAAATTATTTTGGCTTTTCTAGGTCATTTGCTTTTAAATATCAACTCTAGAATTGTTTCTTTCTTTCTCAAAAAAAAAAAAACCCTACAATTATAAAACTTAGAAAATACAGAAGAAAATATTTTTGACCTTGAAGTAGAAAATATTTCTTACCTTAAAGTAGAAAATATTTTGTAGATAGGAAATATACACGTATTAGAATGGCAACAGTTTTTGTTTTTTTCCCAAGGGAAAATAACTAGAATATTCATACATTGGTGTTGGGAATGCAAAATGGTACCTCCACTTTAGAAACTGGTTTGGCAGTTTGAAATGAAGTTAAACATTAAAAAATGCACAGATAAATGGAAGGACATTCCATGTTCATAGACTGAAAAGATGAATATTGTTAAAATGCCCATACTACCCAAAGCAATCTACAGGTTCAATGCAATCCTGTCAAAATCTCAATGGCGCTTTTCACAGAAATAAAAAAAAATTCCTAAAATTCATCTGGACTCACACAAGACCCCAAAAAGGCAAAGCAATTTTGAGCAAGAACAACAATGCTAGAGGTACCACACTCCCTGATTTCATAGTATACTACAAAGCCATAGTAATCAAAACAATATGGCATTGGCATAAAATCAGACATATAGACCAATGCAACAGAAGAGAGAGCCCAGAAATAAACTCATGCATCTATGCCAACTGATATTTGACAAGGGTACCAAGAATACACAATGTATAAAAGATAGTGTCCTCAATAAAGAGTATTAGGGAAACTAAACATCCACATGCAGAAGAATAAAATTGGGCCCTATTTCACACCTTTCATAAAAATCAACTTGAAATGGATTGAAAATTTAAATATAAAACTGAAACATTAAAACTCTTAGAAGAGGCCGGGCGCGGTGGCTCACGCCTGTAATCCCAGCACTTTGGGAGGCCGAGGCGGGCGGATCACGAGGTCAGGAGATCGAGACCATCCTGGCTAACACGGTGAAACCCCGTCTCTACTAAAAATACAAAAAAATTAGCCGGGCGTGGTAGCGGGCGCCTGTAGTCCCAGCTACTCGGGAGGCTGAGGCAGGAGAATGGCGTGAACCCGGGAGGCGGAGCTTGCAGTGAGCCAAGATCGCGCCACTGCACTCCAGCCTGGGCGACAGAGCGAGACTCCGTCTCAAAAAAAAAAAAAAAAAAAAAAAAAAAAAAAACTCTTAGAAGAAAACATAGGGACCAAGCTTCTAGATATTAGACTTGGCAATGATTTATTGGATATGACATGACACCAAAAGCAAAGGCAGCAAAAGCAAAAACAGACAAGGGGATTACATCAAACTAAAAAGCTTCTGCACAGTCAAGGAATCAATTAACAAATTAAAAGGCGGTCTACCAAATGAGAGAAAATATTTGCAAGCCATGTATTTGATAAAAAGTTAATATCCAAAGTTTATAAGGAACTCCTACAACTCAATAGCAAAAGACCAAATAATCTAGTTTAAAAATGGACAAATTGGCCAGGCGCGGTGGCTCACGCTTGTAATCTCAGCACTTTGGGAGGCCGAGTGGGGCGGATCACGAGGTCAGGAGATCGAGACCATCCGGGCTAACACGGTGAAACCCCGTCTCTACTAAAAATACAGAAAATTAGCTGGGTGAGGTGGCAGGTGCCTGTAGTCCCAGCTGCTCGGGGGGCTGAGGCAGGAGAATGGCATGAACCCTGGGTGGCAGAGCCTGCAGTGAGCCGAGATCCGGCCACTGCACTCCAGCCTGGGTGACAGAGCGAGACTCCGTCTCAAAAAAAAAAAAAAAAAAAAAAAAAAAATGGACAAATGACCTGAATAGACATTCCATCAAAGAAGACACACAAATGGACAACAGGTTTATGAGACAGTGAACAACATTCCTAATTATCAGGAAAATGCAAGTCAAAACAACAATGAGATATCACCTCACATCTGTTAGGATGGTTGTTAGGTTGAATAGAAAGTTGGGTGTCTCCACTGAGAAACCCTTTGGGCTAGGGTTGGCTCCAAGTTCTCAACTGTCAATTCACTGAATTATAAAAATAGCTATTAATTACCATTGATACTTCAGCAAAAACCCCTTAAAACACATTCCTACATATATTTCACACCCAGGTAGTTAGTCTCAATCATGATACTTCCATCTCTGTGGCTAAGGGCTATTCAAAAATGGACATGCAGTTCAACTCTGGCCAGTGATATGTGAGAGATAGTTGGGAAATTGTTGAGAAATACTTCTTTTCTTCTAAAATAAGTCAAACTGAGAGATAACTCCTTACTGTTTTCTCTGAATATTGTTGTGTCCCAATGTGACACCTGAGACTGCTACAACTCTATGAGAAGCAAGCTGTAAGAGAAACTAACCTGAGGACAATGTGGACTCACAAGAATACCAAAGTAGAAAGACAGAAATAACCAGGGTCTCATATCACACATTTGAGGGGCTGGATCAAATGCCACTGAGAACAGCCCAGCTTTTGATATTACTATTATATTAAATAATAATTTTTCATATTGTTAACACCAACCAGTGTGAGGCTGAAGTTTTAATTAATCACAATTGAAAACACCCAAATGAATACACATACTTAAACATTAATTCCCATAGCCTCAAGAATCTTCCAAAAATATGGAAGGCTTTTTATCTGAAACTTCAAGAAAGGTTTTAATTCAAACTGTATTATGACACAATTTTGGACAGTTCAAACAAGGACTTTTGTATTACACGTATACAAAAACATTTTTTAAAAAATGCTATAACTCACCAAAGAGAGAAACTTCCTGTATATTTTATGCAATTTAAAGCACCCATTACATATGCTTCATATACTAATTACAATATATTTCTAGCAATTCTTTGATAACAGGTCTTTAGTCATATGCTTGGTAAGTAATTCTGAGATTTCTTAATTCATTCAAAAAATACTTATTGAAAATTTTTGCTGGCTGAAGGTGAAATGGTTAACCATACATACTCAAGGAGTTTATAGGCTAGGGGGAAATACAAATATTAAAAAAAGTATATGTAAACAATTAACATAATAAAAAATGGTAACAAAAATGAAAGGTGCTCTTATATGTCTACAACAAGGAAATCTTATCTAGAGTAAGGGGTCAGGGAAGGTTCCTCTGAGAACATTTAAATGAAGACCTGAAGGATCATCTAATTAGGGTGAAAGCAAAAGAATGAGTTGCACGTCTCACATTTTTAAATCAAAAGCTAGAAATAATTAAGCTTAATGAAAAAGTCATGTTGAAAGGTAAGACCGGCTGAAAGCTAGGCCTCTTGTACCAAACAGCCAAGTTATGCAAAGAAAAAGTTGTTTGAGTAAATTAAAAGTGTTATTCCAGTGAATAAACAAATGATAAGAAAGTAGAACAGATTTATTGCTGATACGGAGTAAGTTTTGTGGGCTGGATAGAAGATCAAACCAGACACACACAACATGTGTTAAGGCCATAGCCTAATCCAAAGCAAGGCCCTAACTCTCTTTAATTCTTTTATTCTATAAAAGCTGAGAGAGGTGAGGAAGCTGCACAGAAAAATTCTGAAGCAAGCAGAAGTTAGTTCATGAGATTTAAGGAAAGAAACCATTTTCATAACATAAGAGTGCAAGGCAAAGCAGCAAGTGTTGATGTAGAAGCTTCAGCAAGTTATCCAGAAGATTACTTAAGATCCCTGATAAAGGTGGGTAAACTAAATAACAGATTTTCAGTGTAGGCAACTTTCATAGCTAGAGAGGACAAGTCAATGCCTAGCTTCAAATACCAGCTGACTCTCTTGTTAGGAGCTAATACAGTTGGTGACTTGAGGTTGAAGCCGATGCTCCTTTCCATTCCAAAAATTCTAGGGCCCTTAAGAATTATGCTAAATCCACTTTGCCTGTGCTCTATAGATAGAAGAACAAAGCCTGATGACAGCACATCTGTTTACAGCATGGTTTACCAAATATTTTAAGTCCACCGTTGAGACTTATTGCTCCAAAAAAAGAGATTCCTTTCAAAATATTACTGCTCATAGACAATGCATATCGGGTCACCCCAGAGCTCTGAAGGAGATCAATGTTGTTTTCAAGCCTGCTAACGGGAGTCTATTCTGCAGTCCACGGATCAAGGAGAAATTATGACTTTCAAGTACTGTTATTTAAGACATACATTGATAAGGCTATATCTCTCATAGTAGTAACTGAAAGCCTTCTGGAAAGGATTTACCATTCTAGATGCCACTAAGAACATCTGTGATTTATGGAGGGAAGGTCAAAATATCAAAATTAACAGGAATTTGGAAGAAGTTGATTCCAACTCTCATGGATAATTTTGAGGGGTTCAAAACTTTAGTGCAGGAAGTAACTGCAGATGTAATGGAAAAAGCAAGATAACTAGATTTAGAAGTGGAACCTGAAGACATGACTCAAATGCTGCAATCTCATGATAAAACTTGAACAGATGAAGAGTTGCTTCTTATGGATCAACAAAGAAAGTGGTTTTTTGAGATAGAAACTATTCCTGGTGAAATGTTTTCATATCAACACTGTTGATATGAAAAGAAAGGATTTGGAATAATACATATGCTTAGCTGATAAAGCAGTGGCAGAGTTTCAGAGGACTGACTCCAACTTTGAAAGAAGTTCTGCTCTGAGTAAAATGCTGTCAAACAGCATCACATGCTACAGAGAAATCTTTATTGAAAGAGTCAATTTATGAAACAAGCTTCATTGTCTTATTTTAAGAAATTGTCACAGCACATCAGCTTTCAGCAATCACCACCATGATCAGTTAGCAGCCATGAATATTAAGGCAAGACCCTCACCAGCATAAAGATTATGACTCACTGAAGTCTCCAATGATTGTTAGCATTTTTTCATCAATAGAGTATTTTTCATTAAGTTATGTGCCTCTTTTAGATATAAGTTTTTGCACATTTAATAGACCACAGTATAGTGTAAACATAACTTTTACATGCACTAGGAAATATAAAAAATTTGTGGCACTCACTATTGTGATATTCACTTTATTGCAGTGGTCTGAAACAGAACCTGCAATATCTTCAGGGTGTGCATGTATTAAGTCTCAACTCCCCTTCTATATGACCCACCCAGTTGACTGGATCCATACTTCTTAGGTCTATTCTTTTTTTAGTTCTATGAGATATCTCAATGGCTTCTCAATTAATTCTGTTTTTTAAAACTCAAGTTCAATTGTTTCAACCAAAATAATTTTAACCACCCACATCTAACAGCCCATAAAATGTTTCTTAAGGACTCAAATTCTGTCACTTGTGACTGAGTATGCGAAAACACCTAAGGAGACAAAAACAGAATTAAAATAGTGACTGAAAAAGAATTCATAAAGTGTCCAGTACACTCTCTTCTGAAAAATATATTACTTGTAGATGTTGAATATCTTTGGTATGCTATTCCTAGAAATAATTCAATATTTTGTCTCCTATTCAAAGTTATATTAATTGTAATACATTTGAATTTATAATAAACACCAGTTCTATTTTATTTTATATATATAACATGGAGGCTAAACAGAATGTGCTATGGCTATGCAGTTTCTGACAAAATAAGTAACTAAATACATTAAAAAAAATTTTAAAACACAGTTGTTTTCAATAAGCAGCCAACATTCTTCACTTAGCTTCCTGTATGATTGATTTAAATATTTGTATTTCAGTGGTATTTTGCAATCCAGTTCAGGGGGAGGAGCTATGATGAAGATATAATTGTCCTAGAGAGATGTGATCAACAATGTTCACAGCTAATATAATCTGCATATTAAATAAACAAAATTAACATGTCCCAGAATCTGCCTGTCACATTTCTAAAGGGCCATGTGTGAAAGAGTTAATCGGTATGTTACAGTGCTGCATACGAAGACCTTTGAGAGCTTCTCATTCTTGGAATGCTCCCTTCTAATGCCAAGTGGCCTTATCATTGCCCAATCAACTCAAAAAACAACCCAAATGCTATTTCTTAAGATTTATAATTTTTAAATAACCACTTTTTTTATTTTTGAAGATTTGAGTATTAAGTGATTCATTAAGACCTAATTAATTGTTATAATAAAATCACCTAATTCTCAAGATGTTTAAAAAGATATACCATATAGTATGGGATAACACAGAATAATTACATTTTAACTGTTGAGCTTTAAAAGAAAAATACCTTACAAACCGTGTGTATAGTTAAAACAATGTAAGTATTAAACTTTGTGTAAAAATACCTAAAATTCTATTATTGAATTTCATATTCTGATAGACCCTACTTTTATTTTGATAAGTAGATCAATAGAAATTTACTTCTCTATTTGCATGAAAATCCATTAATTTATTATAGTACTGTATCTGGCTACAGATAAAATTCTGAAAAATAATTACAGCCAGGAAAAAAAGCTTATTTCATAGTTGTATGAATGATAATACCAATATTTCATTAAGTATACCGAGGGATTTGGAATCTAGCTTTCATGTATTTTCTCCTATGCAGTTAAACATTATAAATGAAACAATAGTTTTCTCAACATTAGCATATGAATCAAAGAACATGCAATTCTAATAGGTAGATTCCATCCTAAATAATGTTTATGTCATTTATTCTAATGCATAGATAACACATAATTCAAGCAGATAAACCACTATCAGGCATCTATCTAGAACAACTCCTAATACATGCCTGTTGAATGAAAAACTTCATCTTACTTAACATTTATTAAATTACTTCCAGAAAGGCAATCATGAATATAGAACACTTTATTTTTATTAGTTTAGACATATGCACATTAATGCTGCCTGAATTCCTAATCCACTTTAAAAAATGTTTTTGAGGGAATGTTAGAATGACGCTTTAGTCTGAACTCCAACTTACCATTATCAGAAATAATACCTACTTCAGTTTGTTCAAGTTGGGAAGTGAGGTAAGAACATAGTCACAGTTGCCTTTACTATGTTCCTTGATAATGAACTGCAAGTCTATCTTAGCCATCCAAATTTCCAGATAATGCTCTAAGAGAGTCAGAGTAAATAAAGCCCCACAATACAAAAGAAGACAGCAGCTAATAATCCATTATCTTCTGTTGCCACAGTTTCGTTATAAGTAATGTTTCACATTCTTCTAAAAGCTGCTGTCAGTAGGAGAAATATGGTAGCTAAGCAGCTAAATGAATTAAAATGAGAAGAAATGAATGGTTTTGGCAGTTTTGAAGAAGTAGTACACTGACTAAATTCTTGCTGCTCTTATTAGATCAAAAAGTAAAGAACACAAGAGCAGTCCTAAGCAAGAATTAGTTGCCCAAAAAGAATAAATCATGAACGTCAAGAAATCTAAGTCTATGTCATCTAAAGAGGACACATTCCTTGAGTTAACTTTACTGAAAAAGATTCTGCTCATTCTGTGAAAAAGTGAAGGTACTCGTCTCAACCATTTTTACCTGATAATATCCGAAGAGCCCAACCACAATATCCCATGAGTTAATATTTTTTAAAGTGATACGATATACAAGCTATGAAACAAAATAAATTGATCTTTCCTTTACCTAGCAGAAATCATGGCCAAGTACCATCCAAAGCAACTGAAGTTTGAGATTGGAAATTAAAGTATAATCTGGGCCTACTAACCACCACAAAGCAAGACAATTATGGAAAATGAATGATAAAAGGGAGGGGAAGGTAGGCAGTAGGGCCACAGTGGGACAGGAAATGTCCCACTGATTTGCTAGAGAGGAGAGATAGATGATACTGCTGACGTGGTTTCAAGGTGGTGTCTATGCTAATATGGCAAACCCAATCCTTAACAAGACAAGCCTCTACAATCTATTCAAGTCTATACATATGACTGAAATAATGAATTCAGTGTTAAAGATAGGAGTATCACAAATAACTTATATTTAATCTATTTTTAAAAACCTTTATCAAGGTCGGGCACGGTGGCTCATGCCTGTAATCCTAGCACTCTGGGAGGCGGAGGCAGGTAGATCCCCTGAGGCCAGGAGTTTGAAACCATCCTGGCCAATATGGCGAAACCCCATCTCTACTAAAAATACAAAAATTAGCCAGGTGCGGTGGTGCACGCCTGTAATCCCAGCTACTCGGGAATCTAAAGCAGGAGAATCACTTGAACCCGAGTGGCGGAGGTTGCAATGAGCCGAGATTGCACCACTGCACTCCAGCCTGGGCGACAGAGTGAGACTCTGTCTTAAAAAAAAAAAAAACCAAAAAAAAAAACCAAAAAAAAAAACCCCAAAAAAACCCCAAAAAAAAAAACAAAAAAAAAAAACAAAAAAAAAAACCTTTATCAAGATAAAGCTGTAGGGGCCAAGGGCATGGTGCCTCACACCTATAATCCCAGCACTTTTGAGCTCAGGAGCTCAAGAAAACCCCGTCTCTACCAAAAATACAAAAATTTAGCTGTGCATTGGGGTGCGCCTGTGGTCCCAGCTACTCTGGAGGCTGAGGTGGGAGAACTGGAGAATTATCGTTTGAGCCTGGGAGGCAGAGGTTGCAGTGAGCAGCGATCACGACAGAGCAAAACCCCGGCGACCAAGCGGAAACTTCAGCTTTAAAGAAAAAGATGAAGCTGTAGGTTATTTTAGTTTTTATTGATTCATTGATTCTTTTGTTATTTGACATCAGTGTATTGCACTAAAGGCCTCATTCATTTGGGGTCCTTCTGCCTGTTCAGATTTATTTGCCTAATTATAAAAAGAAGCAGTGCAAAGCAAATACAACAATCTGTCAGTGGGCATAAGAGTAGTAGATATAAGAGTTAAGGCTGTTGTTTGGCACCTTGTAGATCAAACGATTAACTAGATTTTGTTTTTTTCTTTTTGTTTACAATAGTATCTAGACACACCCTACACTCTGTTTCGCACTGAGTTGTTTTGTTTTGTTTTGTTTTTCTATTTTCAGAAGTGAATGCTTGCCAACTTGTTTTTATCTTATCTTACCTGTTGGAATGTGTCTTCAAAGTAGTTTGACATTCTAAGTATCTAAACCAGCATTTTTTTTTTTTTTTTTTTACATAGTACAAAAGACTTTTCAATCCTTGATACTTAGTTTTGAGAATCATGCATTGGGAATGCTGCATTGGTCATTCCATATATTATATTCTACAAAAAATAAAACAAGACCAGGAAAAGACTTCATAAACTTGAACCATATGAAATTGCCTGTATTCAATGGTTTTTTTAACTTACTAACAGGGCAATTTCATATGGTTCCCACTTGTAGATTATACTGTATATTTTTATAGTTATATTTTAAATTATTTTATGTAAAGTACTGAATATGTGGGCTGCTCCCATCACCTGATAATAATGCTATATAAATTGTTGAATTCTTCAAAATACTCTACATTCAAATTTTGAGCAGTAACCAATCAATTATAAAATTTTCTAAATTTTGCAAAAAAAATAAAGACAAGTTAATAATACATTTTAAATAATGGCCAACTACAGAAAATTAGTTAAGAGTCAAAGTTTAGTCATATATGATACTGGAAGAAAATATAATACACAGAATCTGAAATAGTAAATGCAAACATCTCTGATATGAGTTTGAATTGAGTTTTGAACCTGGATTTTGAATATGAATGTTCCTGAAATGCTAAGTTGACTGTGCTTCATAATAAATAATGAACTATTATAATGCTTGTACGATCCAAGGGTATAAAAACTTTCTTGCTATTTGTCCCTAAATATTCATTCACTACCCTAACACACCCAATCACACACTCCAAAGACACAATATCCTTTTTTAAAGACTACTGCAAATACCTGCTTAAAGCAACACAGACTTATCTTCTTGGTCAAGATACTGGTTTCCATGCTGTCTTCCTACATTTGTTTTATAGTGTTAAGAGGTCCTGCTTAGATCTTCCCAAGACTTCTTTAAGTGCAATGGGAAGCTATGCCAGTATTTAATGTTTTCAAAATGCATTTCAGAAATTTAGCCTTCATTTTCCTGCAGATAAACAAAAATAGGCAGTAAAATGTTATCATATAAACTGGAGATCTACTTTTTAAAAAGCTAGCCATTAAAGAAATAAAGTGAATTAGCAACATTTTTTGGAAAAAGTACAAAATATTTACTTCATACTTATCAAAGTCATAATTCATATATATTTGCTTAATTATTTATCACGTTTCCTCCTCTTCCTCCTATGGTGTTATAAACACCATAAAAGTAAGGATTCTGTTTGTTTTATTCATATATGTCTGTATGTGTGTATTTGTTTATATGCATCTGATATGTGTATATACACACAGGATATATACAAACACATATGTCTACATAGAATATATGTAGATATATACATATGTGTATAATGTGCTACTAGCATACTATAAGCTAAATTAAGTATTTGTTGTATTAATGAATAAATGAAACTTTAAAATCTAGTCTATAAGCATCTATCTGATGTTTTTATCTCTTCAACAATAAATCTCCATCAGCACCACAACTTAAGTTTACTTAAAGTACACTGTCTCTAGTTTTCAGCTTTTTACTTACTTTCTGAATTACTGAATCTTACATATCTCACAGGCCTTCTTTGAGAAGATATGTAAGATATGTGCATACATAGATACATAATAAACGGTAAAACTTGAAATTTTCATTTACTCCTAACCTTTCCTCTTTTCTCAGTATCTGTTCTTTGGTTTTAGCCATATGAAATCATAAGTCAATGTACAAATGTTGAGAGTCTGCAATGGGACAGGCAATGTGTTTGGCACTAGCAATAAAGGGAGGGAGCTCTCTGAGCAGAGAAATATAAATGAAAACAAATTAGCATACAAATAGAAGAGTGCCAATAGAAGTATACACAATGTGTTACATATGTTTGAAGAGAGGATGGCTGTACTTCAGGAACAATTAAGATGTGAAGGTATGAGAAAAATTTCACAGTAACTTTGTTATATCTTGAAGGAAGACCATGGGGTCTCACTAAATGTCAGGAGGAACATTCATTGTAGGCAGACGAAACAACAAATACCTAGGCAGTCTCTCTGCCACGCCCTTCATTTAGTTCTGCAAAAAGTGACAGTAGCACCATCAAGCTGCACTGGTCCACTCCAATGGTTCTAAATTGCATTATCATTTTTTCCTCTTGCTTAAATCAACTTTTATTA
The DNA here is from genome assembly GCF_029289425.2 of Pan paniscus. Classification (NCBI taxonomy): domain Eukaryota; kingdom Metazoa; phylum Chordata; class Mammalia; order Primates; family Hominidae; genus Pan; species Pan paniscus. The sequence goes on along the minus strand of NC_073252.2, from coordinate 61,765,818 downwards.
TGTAGTATGGAAATTTAACCTGGTGCAAAAGGCCCTTCATAGTCAGAATGATCACTTCAGCTTTATCTGACAACTTCCAACATCTATTTGTGAGTGTATCTCAAGTCTCATGACTCTTGCAAGGGCTATGTTCTCTCAACCCAGAATACCGTCTTTCTCCTACTACTAATTCTGCTTGCTTTTAAAAACTAAACACAGTTATTACGTATTCAAAGAAGCTTTTATGAAATTGAATGTGCACCCCTGTAGCAGCATGTCAGTATTTGTTTTTTCGCATTGATCACAACGTGCCATCAGAATGTGGCTTATTGATTTGCCTCATCACAAAGGTCTCAACTTGTTGATAACTATCTCTCTTATCTCTGCCTCACTTGCAGAGGGCACCAAATACAGGGACCCATGAAAAAAACTTGAATAACCTACAATGTGGGATACTTTAAATAGTTCTCTAGTGCCTTAAGAATGTTAATGTGTTCTCCATATTAACTAGCTATTAACTCTTTGAAATCATAGAATTAAGCATTCAAAAGGACTTCAGGGCTATCTAACCCAGTGTATTAAAAAATATTTTTGACCATGACCCACAGTTAGAAATGTTCAACATCATGGCCTGGTACACATACTTGTATGTGTACTGTCTATATATGAATCTGAATCTGAATCATATATCCATAATACAATATTTACACTAATACTTAAGATACAGAAAAAAATAAAATTAATACAAATCTTATTTTATTACTATTTAAATACACCAAGAACAAATGAACAATACCAAAATAAACCAAAGAATAAACCAATAAACCAAAAATTGCTTTTAGCTATCCACAAATATTACTTCAAGGCCCATTAATGGTAACAACCTCACCCCTCATTCATTTACTTATAAACCTTCCCCACATTTCACAGATAAAAGTGAGGTCTTGAGAAGTACCAGACAAAAGAGTTCAAAGTTCGATCTTGAACACATCTAAATGATGGTACTCTTTCTACTTTACCAAAATGAGAAAGACAGGGCTTTTGCTAAGAAGCCATAGTCTATCTGACTAATTCATTCTTTGAGACTAGATCCCTTGGGCAAAATACTTTACTAATGAATTCAATAAATCCACTGTCTAAGCTTCTTATCTTTATACACAAGATATATTTTTTGACAGAATATTTGTTTTAAAAGCAGATCTGATTTGAAATCTAATTAGCAAGAATATTTTAAATCCTCCAAATAATAAATGTTTGAGATGATGGATATGCTAATTACTCTGATCTGATCACTATATATTACATGTACTGAAATAGTGCTATGTACCCCATAAATATGTACAATTATTATATGTCAACTTAATAATAAAACAAAAAAATCCTCAGAACTCTAATAAACTCTGGATCAAAGCTGATGAGGCTTCAATATAGAAATTTCATGTTGTAATGATATTTTCAGGGTGGAAAAGTGAGTGTTTAGAGATGATGCCATAAGTTGGGAAGAGAAGAATCAGGCTGATAAAAAACACTTACTGAAGAATTCTGAAATAAATTAGAATAAGAGAACTCCAAATTTTTCTAATTTTTTAAAGAAATTTTTAGCATATTATATTTATATGAATGTTAGTTAAATATAAAAGTTTTTTCTACTGTACGTTTTGTCTTATTCTGTCTTTATCTTGATAAATAAGAAATATACTTTGTTGTATTTAGTAAGAAGTACAGATAATATGCTATATCATGCTATCATGATGGGTTTATATGGGAGATTTATGCATGAAATGGAAGTCTTCCTTAGGCTTATGCTGTCATTTGAAAGTAAATTAGGGAGGGCAGGAACACTCATCATTTAAGAGTGCCAGAGCCTACAGGCTTTAAGTATTTAGGTTAATTGAAGACAAAATCAAATGACTGAACAATTAAAATTATCACAAAATCATGATTAAGTTGGAAACATCAGTCAGTGCAGAACGTGGGAAATTTGTGTCTGTAGAAAGATCGAGAACCTTTTTAAGAAACAAGGCTAGACTTAGCACAAGTTTGAATGAAATCATCCATCAAATATCAATTATTCCTTTCGAAGTCTATAAAACAATAGCCTGAATATTACCTAAACATAAATATATAATACAAATTTATTTACCTTAAATTCAACAATTGATCAATTATTTTGGAGTTCAATTATGATGATACAAAGTCTAGATTTTGTTAATTTGATAATTTTTCACATATGAGTATTTTAATTTTAATCATTTCACTCATACAAAATAACCTATCATAGTTTCTATTAGAGTTAAATAAAAATTCTAGTAGACTCTTCTCTTAAATTTAGATTTAATTTTCCCAGAATATACATCAATAAGCAACATATGATAAAAATGTATACCATACTATGGAACATGGAAAAGTAACTAAATGGGCTATATTAAACACTTTATTCTTTGAAGTGTAGGTTTTTCTAAATGTTTTAAATATTAATATAGTTAACTTATTACCTCACATCATTTCTATTTCTTTTATTTAGAAACAAAAAACACCACATTGGCCTCTGTTGTTCAAAAAAATTCTGATATTTAAAAACAACAACAATAAAACTTTAATATAAAATACAATAACACACATTAAAACTCTAATGTTTAAATCAATCTCCACCAGCCAACATCTGTACTACCTGTCTCAGGAATTGTAAACCCCTGTCCCCACTGATAACCTTTACTGAGAAAAGCTGAATACTTACGCGTACATCATGAACCCAGGACTGGGGCAGCTTCTATTCAGTCACCATCTGATCTGTATCAGCAGGTTAGGACTTGGAGGCTGCAAAATAATGACAGTCACTGGCAACAAGAAAGGAAACAAGTTTGACAGGTTTAGTGAGTGAGGTATGCAGTCTTCTAGCCTGATAAGAACAAGAACATGATCAATTTTGTGCCAACTGGCTCCACACAGTGAAGTAATTGTCAATATCCGCATAGAGAAGCTCCAAGTAGTAGAGGGCTCAGAATGTGCAACTTGTGATGATTCAGAAGACCACACTTTTCCAGTTGGGGAAGTATGATAAGCATTGAGGTGTGGCCCCAGTTTCCTTTCCAAAAAAAAAAAAAAACCAACAAAACAAAACACACTAGAGCACACTGATGGCACTTCTTATTTGTTCATTAGAAATGTTCAGTCTCTTCCCTTTGAGGGAATAACAAGGGGTAGCAGAGCGGAGAAGACCTGAGTTATGAACCAGGGCACCTGTCTCAGCCATTATTCAGCTTATTGGGACTTACTTTCCTCCTAAGGAAAATGGCAGGACTGTATTAGCTTTTCTTAATACTGTCCATTTTAGCTCTAAATATAATAGAACGTATTGAAACAATTTATTTACCCCAAAAAAGGCAGAAAAGGAAGGTAAACATCAAAAGCAAAAACGTATTTTCTTCTTTCTTATTATTAGGAATAACTTTGTCCATCTTAGTGGTATGAATTCCCAGTATTTACAAACCGTCCCTTTAAATACTTTCATATATCTATAGAGACTTTAGTATAAATACATGAACTTCTTATAAAGATCAGAAAAGTTACAAAATAGAAATTACAATTTTAAGAGCTATTAAGGCTCAGAGTCAAAGGATATTAAAGAAAAATGATAAATTTTCACTTTGGTTGTACAGAATATCTTCATCTAAAATGCTAAAAATGCAATGTGCCTCTAATTGTAATACTTTCATTATAATGCTCTGCAAAGGTATTAAAAGGAACTATATTTTCCAAAACATTTGACAAATGAAAAAAATGAAACAGATTGTCAGTTTGTATAAACACCAACAATATGACAGAAGACATATGATAATACAATTTTGAGTAGAACTAAAAATGTCTAAATAAGTAGTTAATAAAATTTACCAGTCAGTTCACACTGAAAACTATAACTTCATTTAGCAAAAGTAACTTTCATCTTTGGAGCATTACTTTTTTTCAAAAGTAAAAAATTCCAAAATCTAATAAAAAGGTGCTAGAAAAATTATATTTGTTTAGTATATAAATATAACTGATTATTTTCATTTTTATATAGTATATGTAGTAGTATTTGTGCTAATTTGAAATTAACATTGTGTAAATATTCTTTTTAAATGGTTTTCATGTTTACATTTAAGCATTTCACATTAATAATAAACTAATATTTTATAATCCTTATTTGTTAAAATTCATAAATATATTCTCAGCCTCTTACATTAGTAAATAATAATACAGCAGACAATAAGCTCTGTGGCTTAACTGAGGGAAATTAGGCTTTACAAGAAACATGTCCAAGTAATTACAAGCAAGTCCAGCAATCAGCTTTGAGGATTCTGGATTAAAACATGTGGTATGTATAGATTTATTCTCTCAAGAAAATCAGTGTTTTCATATTGAATCACAGGACATGGTGGGGGGAACTTAGGAGATACAGCAATATTTACTTTAACCATGTTTAAAAAGTTAAAGATTACAGTAGAAGCTGTTTTATGTTTAATGGCTCAAAAATAGAGATTTAATTGTCTCCCATCGGAATATTTTCTGTTTGGCCATTCTTTCAAATGATCTTTTATTTGAATAGTTTTAAAGTTTGTGTTTATTGGTTTTTATTTTCCCCCTCTTTCAGCTTTCAGTGACTACGTAAAATAACTCATTTTCTTCTCTGACATAATAGCTTTACCACAGTGGGGTGACAGTATACCAGGCTACTAGATAAGATGCCTGGGTTCAGTTTCTGGCACTGGCATGAATTACCTTTGTGAAAATAGGAATGTTCTTAACCTTTCTACATCTCAGATCCTCCCTCTATAATATGGAGATAATATTTGTCTCTAATTTAAAGGGGATAATAAATGTAAAGGACTTAAAATAGTATCTGTCCCATATTAATGTCCTTAGCACAGCTAGGTACTTTATTTTTTCTCACCCTTTTTTTTTTGTGATTAGCACTATATTGCTAATTGTTCTCAATAGACTTCAAAAGTGGTATTTTCTAAACTCTTCTGTCTATATGGCTCTCTTTTCAACAATATATTGTCTCAAGTTCTTTGCTTCAATTGTGATAAATAGGAGGAAGGGTATTAAGATGAATAATTAGAAGCACTTCACACTTGCCTCCTCCACTAAAAGTACCAAAATTAGTGAGTAATCACACTTTGAATAGGTCAAAAAACATGAGAATTTAACAGAAAAGTAACAGGGAATACCAAAAGCAAGAAGAGGGAAGTGAAGATGACCTGCTCTGCCATTGCTGGCTAAGAGCCAAGAGACTCCCCAATACAGGGAAATGGTGAGAGACACTCAGAGGTCCAAATGTCTACCGTGGACTTTGGCAATCCTTGCCACAGCCCCTCAACCCTATAAGCCTTTAAACTAACATAGGGAGCTGCTGAGAGATTGTGTGACAACAGTACCCCAAGATGAAGCCCAAACTGGATTCCACAAATTCCTGGATACCTAAGCAGCTACCACAAGGTGCCATTTTAGAGCCCTACCCCCAAACAACTATGCGCTGTCCTAGAGCCCAGTGGTGCTGGGACTGAGGTGCAAGAGAAGCAGCAGCAGTTGCCCCTGTGGCACAGGCAGAAGCAATCATGGCATAATGCACATAGGGCTAAGATGCAAGTGAGGTGCCAGCTACCACAGCAGGGCCTGAGGAGTGGGCACTGTGGGGGCTAAGGCATAAGTAGTGCACAGATTCCCACCCACTAGCATAGGCTGCTATCACTGAAGGTGGCACTGCCTCTGCCAGGGGCAGGGCAGCAGCACATCCACTGCCACTCCTCACTTGAGCATCCTCCCAATGGCCTAAGGATTGCCCTGGCATTGCCTACCATAGCCTATACAATCACAAACCAAAAAACAAGCCCACCCCACCTGGATTCAACACCCTGCTACATGCCAGAGCACACAGTATGGAAAACAGAGAATTACCCAGCCCAATACTGTTGGCACCTGAATACTCTTCTCAAGGGTCTGAGATTAAGCCTATCTACCTGCCACTACCACCATAGCTGACACCTACCTGCAGGCACCACCTGCAGGCCTGGAGATTGACTCATCCAGTTCATTGCAGCCACCACCAACACCAGTTCACACTGCCTAGGACCTAAGTGGTTGTCCTGCCACTGCCATCACCCACATCACATCAGCTGCACAGAAGCCTAAGAACCTGCCCACTTGACAAGCCCACTGTAGCAAAAATCAGCATCTAAGTAAGCTACCTAAAGGCCCAAAAATCAGCCTTCCTGGAACCAATGGTACCAGTGTATGCCACCGTGGGGCCCAAGAACAGGTACATTTAGCCCACCATTGCCACCACTGGGGCCCAAAGACTGGCCTACCTGTGCCAGTCTCCAAATATCTGCACCACAGCTTCATTAATAACATCACTTTAAACCACCAAGAAAATAACAGATACCACTGACAATATTTACAGCCAAATAAATCATACAGAGACTACACTAATGGACACACCGAGAATCAAGGCCAAAGTGCCTGAGTTATCAACACCATAGATTCAACCTCAGGAAAAAGTGCCCTCTATGACAGCAAATTCAAGATATTCAAAGAAACAACTGTTACATCAATGTGCAGACATCAATGTTAGACCACAGAAAACATGAAAAAGCAAGGGAATGTGTATTAGTCTGTTCTCATGCTGCAATAAAGACATACCCAAGACTGGGTAATTTATAAAGGAAAGAAGTTTAATGGACTCATAGTTCCACATGGCTGGGAAAGCCTCACAATCATGGCAGAAGGCAAAGGAGAAGCACATTTTGTCTTACATGGTGGCAGGCAAGAGAGAGGTCATGCAGGGGAACTCCCCTTTATAAAACCATCAGATCTCATGAGACTTACTCACTATCACGAGAACAGCACAGGAAAGACCTGCTCCTACCTAAAGGCCCAATTCAATTACCTCCCACCAGGTCCCTCCCAAAACACATGGGAATTGTGGGAGCTACAATTCAAGATGAGATTTGGGTGGGGACACAGCCAAACCATATCAGAATATGACACCTTCAAAAGAACACAACAATTCTCCAGCAAAGGATACCAATTAAAAAATAATTCATGAAATCCCAGGCACAAAATAAATTTGATTCTAAAAATGCTCAGTAAGTCACAAGAAAATTCCAAAAGTAATGGAAAGAAATCAGAAAAACAATTCAGGATGTGACTGAGAAATTTACCAAAGAGATAGATATCATACAAAAAGAATCAGACATATTTTGGGACTGAAGAACAGCAATAGACTAGATCAAACAGAAAAATCTCAGACTTTGAAGACAGGTCTTTTGAAATATCCCAGACAGACAAAAATAAAGAACAAAATAAAAAAGAATGAGCAAAGCCTTAGTGTCCTATGGGACACCATAAAATGACAAAATATTTGAATTATCAGAGTCCCAGAAGGTGAAGAGAAAACAAAAGTGTTTGAAAACCTGTTTAACAAAATAATAGATGAAAACTTCCCAAGTCTAGCAAGAAATATAGACAGCTGAAATAGAGGAGGTGCTGAAATCACCAAACAGATACAATGCAAAAAGGATTTCTGCATTACACATTATACTCAAAAGGTCTAAAGTCAAATAGATAAATCTAAAAACAGCAGAAAAAAAAAGTATCTAGTCACCTATAAAGGAACTCCCATCAGACTAACAATGAATTTCTCAGCAGGAACTTTACAGGCCAGGAGAGAATGGGATGATATGTTAAAAGTGTTAAAAAAAAAAAAAAATACACCCTGCCACCCAAAAATACTATATCCAGCAAAATTATCCTTCATAAATGGAGAAATAGTCTTTCCCAGACAAGCAAAATCTGAGAGAATTCATCACCACTAGCTGTTCCTACAAGAAATGCTCAAGGTAGCCCTAAAGCTGTAAGCAAAAGGATGGCATTTACTATCACGAGCCCACATGAGAATATAACACTCATTGATAAAGCAAATACAAAAATGAGAGAGAAAAAGAGCTAAAATGGTACCATTACAGAAAACCACCAAGTCACAATGACAATAGGAGAAAAAGAGAGGAACAAAAAATACACAAAACAACCTGAAAACAACACTATGATATAAACAAAACCAGACATATCAATGATAGCCTTGAATGTAAATAAATTAAATTTTCAAAGATACAGACAACAGATAAAAAACCATGACCCAAATATATACTGCTTATAAGAAACACACTCTACCTCTGAGAAACTGATAAAGCACTAAATCCAGGGAGAGGATTTAGCAATTCTAAATATATATGTGCCCAACACTGGAGCACCCATATTCATAAAGTGGGATTTATCCTAGGGATGCAAGAATGGTTTAAAATACATAAATCAATAAATATATCACATCAACAGAAAATAAACATAATTCATCACATCAACAGAAGGACAAAATCCAAAACCATATTATCAGTCTCAATAGACACAGTAAAAGCATTTGATACAATTCAACATCCCTTCATGATAAAAGCTCTCAACAAACTAGGCTTAAAAGGAACAAACCTCAAAATAATAAAGGCCATATATGACAAACTGACAGCTAACATTATATTGAATGGAAAAAAAAGTTGAAAGTCTTTCTTCTGAGAACTCGAATAAGACAAGGGGGTCCACTTTTACTGCTCCTATTCAGCACAGTAATGGAAGTCCTAGTCAGAGCAATCAGAAAAAAGAAAGAAAGAAAAGATAATCAAATTGGAAAAGAGGAAGTCAAATTGTCTCTCATTGCAGATGACATGAGTTTATATTTAGAAAAACCAAAAGTCTTTACCAAAAAACTCTTAGATCTGACATGCAAATTCAACGAAGTAGGATACAAAGTCAACATACCAAAATCAGAAGTGTTTCTATACACCAATAATGAAATAGCCAAAAAAGAAATGAAGAACACAATCCAATTTACAATAACTACAAGAAAATATAATACATAGAAATAAATTTAACCAAGGAATGGAAAGAGCTTTGTAAGAAAAACTACAAAATACTCATGAGAGAAATCAAAGAGGACACAAACAAACCAAAAGACACTCTATTCTCATGGACTGGAAGAATTAATATCTTTAAAATGACCATACTGCCGAAAGCAATATACAGATTCAATATGATTTCTATCAAAATACTAACATCATTTTTCACAGAAATAGAAAAAAGAATCCTAGCACCCTCCTCAATAAATGGTGCTGGAAAAATTAGATATCCATGTGCAAAAGAATAAAACTGGACCCCATCCTTCACCATGTACAAAAATTAACTTGTAATGGATTAAAGACTTAAACATAAAACCCAAAGCTATAAATCTACCAAAAGAAAACATCGGGAAAACATTTTGTGACATCGATCTGGAAAAAACTTTATGGCTAAGACCTTAAAAGCATTGAGAACTAAAACAAAAATAGACAAATGGGAATATATTAAATTAAAAAGCCTCTGTACTGCAAAGGAAACCATAGTCAGGAGGCAACCTGTTAAATAGGACAAAATACGTGCAAAATATTCATCTGACAAGACACTAATATACAGAATTCACATGGAACTCCAGCAACTGAACACATTAAAATACTCCAGCAAATAAGCACATTAAAAAGTGGGCAAAGGCAGGAGTTCAAGACCAGCCTGGGCAGCATAGTGATACCCCATCTCTACAAAAAGTAAAATACAATAAAAATTAGCTGGGTGTGGTAGCACATGCCTGTAGTCCTAGCTAGTCGGGGGTCTGAAGCAGTGGGGTTGCCTGAGCCCAGGAGTTTGAGGTTACAGTGAGCTTTGATTATGCACTCCAGCCTGGGTGACAGAGTGAAACAAAAACAGTAACCAAAAAAAAAAAAAAGTGAGCAAAGGATATGAACAGGTAATTCTCAAAAGAAAATATATAGACTGGGTGTGGTGGCTCACACCTGTAATCCCAGTGCTTTGGGAGGCCGACACAGGTGGATGATGAGGTCAGGAGTTCAAGACCAGCCTGGCCAACATGGTAAAACTCCATCACTACTAAAAATACAAAAATTAGCCGGGTGTGATGGCGGGCACCTATAATCCCAGCTACTTGGGAGGCTGAGGCAGGAGAATCACTTGAAACCAGAAGGCAGAGGTTGCAGTGAGCCGAGATCATGCCAACAGGTATATAAAAAAATCCTCAACATCGCTAAGCATCAGGGAAATGCAAATCAAAATCACAACGAGATGTCATCTTACCCCAGTTAGAATGGCTGTTATTTAAAAATAAATAAATAACAGATGCTAGAGAGGATACAGAGAAAATGGAACTCTTATACACTGTGAGTGGCAATGTAAGTTAGTATAACCACTATGGAATACAGTATGAAGGTTTCTCAAAAAACTAAAAGTAGAACTGCCATACAACCCAATAATCCTGCTACTGGGTATCTATACAAAAGAAAATAAATCAGTTTATCAAAAGGACACCTACACTTGCATGTTTATTGCAGCACTATTCACAATGGTAAAGGTATGGAGCGAAGCTAAGTGTTCACAAACAGACAAATGGATAAAGAAAATGTGGCATATATAAACAATGGAATACTATTAGGTCATAAAAAAGAATAGTCATATCATTTGCAGCAACATGGATGGAACTGGAGGTCACTGTGTTAAATTAAATAAGCCAGGCAGAGAAAGACAAATTCCACATGTTCCCATGCAGATAGAGAATAAAGTGATAGATACCCATGGCTGGGAAGGGAGTGAGTGTAGGATGGGCCAATGAAGAGAGGTTGGTGAATGGGTACAAACTTATAATTAGATAGAAGAAATGAATCCTAATCTTTGATAGTAGACTAGGGTAACTATAGTTGTCAACAATATATTGCATATTTCAAGGTAGCTAGAAGAGAAGACTTGAAATGTTACCAACAAATAGAAATGATAAATACTCCTCAAGGTGATGGATATTCTCAAATACCCTGATGTAATCACTACACATTCTATGCATGTAGAAAGCACTCATATGTATCCTATAAATATGTAAAATATTATTTATCTGCAAAAAGCAGGATAACAGTTTATGTGTGGGAGGGGTGAGGAAGGTACATGGGAATTCCTTGAACCTTCTGTTCAATTTCATGATAAACTTAAAATATACTATATTCTGAAAGAATATAGTATATTAAAAACAAACAAAAATGTGATGATTAAAACATTGAACTGTTAGGTCCTATTTCGTGTAGCATGTGAAGATTTTAAAGAGTGATCTTCATATGGCTTTACAAGCCTTCATAAAACAAATTCTGAGGGTTGACAGGCATTAGTAATTTATACTATAAAAGTGAAATTACTATACGTGAATTTTATTTCATTAGCATTCAGCACCCTTAGTTAGACACATATTGCCACATGTGGGCCAATACCACACTGGTTTTTTTTGTTTGTTTTTTGGTTTTTTTTTTCCAAGACAGATTCTCACTCTGTCGCCCAAGCTGGAGTGCTGTGGCGTGGTCTTTCCTCACTGCAACCTCTGCCTCCTGGGTTCAAGCGATTCTCCTGCCTCAGTCTTTCCAGTAGCTGGGATTACAGGTGGGCGCCACCACGCTGGGCTAATTTTTGTATCTTTAATAGAGACGGGGTTTCACCTTATTGGCCAGGCTGGTCATGAACTCCTGACCTCAAGTGATCCGCTGGCCTCGGCCTCCCAAAGTTCTGGGATTACAGGCATCAGCCACCATGCCTAGCCCACACTGGTTTCTATTGCTGCACTGTTGAATGATTTATTATCAATCAAAAGATAATGCATGTTTGATGCAATACATCAATAAGGAAAAGTCAACGATAAAATGACATTACCCCAGGATGTCAAGGGGAGAGTTAAGATATTGCCAAATTAATCATGTTTCTTCAAAATCAAAGAAATTTTTTTAAAACCCCAACATTTAGAATAGGTTTTCTAAAAGGATTCTGTGCCCTTCCCTGTAATTTTGGACTTTAAAATAAATTAATTAAATGTTTAATAAATGAGTCATCAGCAAATAATTTTATTTATATCTACTAATAACCTAAAGGTTGGCCTTAAGTTTTGCCTTGTGCTTGTGATGCTATTGTGTACTATTTTTCCACTAAAGAAAGAACATAAGAGAATGTAGTGCAGAATCACACCTTTCCAAGTACGAGCAATCAGATCCAAAAGATGAGCATCCAGAAGACGCAATCTTGGAAAGAAGAGGCCACCTTCAACGGAGACAGAGAGTCCCATGAGTTAGAATGAATGAATCATAGGCCTGAGGAAAGGGAGACCAAATTGGGTGGCCTTTATTATAAGAACTGATAGGATTTGTCTCAAAAAACTAAGACAATAAAAATTGGAGAAACACTATAAAATCTATTCATTTCTATGGATCACTTCCATTTGCTCATTAAATTCTTGAACTGAGAAAAACATAATATATGTACATTTTAACTCAAAAAGTGTGTCTTGGAACACATCAATGTTCAAGTCAATAATTTTTTGTCAGATCTTAATTGTTTCTTTTAGAAAACTTTATTTTTAAGCAAAACATATATTTTACACATAACAGAAAAAGATCACATTTGAATTATCAATATATAACTTAATTACTTCACTATAACCATATTCAAAGGTGTACATACTCTATTATTACTCGAAGGTAAAGTGTGAAATGGTGTCCTTGCTGATAAGTATGTATAATAGTACCTAAAACAATTTATCAGTTTTAAGCAGTACAGCAAAACTGCAGGAACTGACTTACACAGCATTCTTTGGTCTCCTCCTAGTTTTGGGAGTTTCTATTTTCCAACAGATTTCTAGCTGAACTCTATTATTTATTTCTCCTTCCAACACACATTCATGCTCACTAAAGACTATACTTGCCCATAAAAAGCATTTTCATCATATGACTATTTTTAAAAATATTTAATGACTCTGTTTTCTACCTCATCAAAAATATACCCAATGAACTTCAAAATTTTCTGAGAATTAAATCTATCCCAACTTCATTTCTCATAATAGGTCACATTATGAACTTTAAGTCTAACTAAGCTTTGTCATTTTTAAAACATGTAATTCTTATTCTAACTTTGTAATTTATCTTCTATTATCACAGCCTCCTTCCCATTGGAGTATTCTCTATATTCTTTTCTCTCACTTAAATATGACACTTGAAAAAGCTCAATCTAATTACCAACTCCTTAACGAAATCTCTGTGAGATTAGGACAGCAGTTTAAAGTGCAGTTCCTGTGTATAGACTGCTTGGACTCAAATCTTTGTTCTGCTATGAACTTTTTGACTTTGGTTAAAGCACTTTTTCTGTGCCTCCATTTCTTCGTCTGCAAAAGAAAGATGAAAATAGCATTTATCTTTTAGAATAGTTGTGAGTAGCAAATGAATTAATGAATGTAGATGACTTGGAACACTAATAAATCAATTAATAAATATTACATCATTATCAACAATGACAATAGTTTAGTAGTAGTAGCATACTATTCCATAACTCTTAGGCTCTCCTCTATAAGTGATAGATTTCTTGGAATACTATGTAAGAAATCACTTAATAAGCTGGACACGGTGGCTCACGCCTGTAATCCCAGCACTTTGGGAGGCCGAGCCAGGTGGATCAAAAGGTCAGGAGTTCAAGACCATCCTGGCCAAGATGGTGAAACCCCGTCTCTACTAAAAATAGAAAAATTAGATGGGCATGGTGGTGGGCACCTGTAATCCCAGCTACTTGGGAGGCGGAGGCAGAGAATTGCTTGAACCTGGGAGGTGGAGGTTGCAGTGAGCTGAGATCGCGCCACTGCATTCCAGCCTGGGCGACAGAGCGAGACTCCGTCTCAAAAAAAAAAAAAAAAAAAAAGAAGAAAAATGAAATCACTTAATAAATATTACATCATCATCAACAACGACAACAGTTTAGTAACAGTAGCACCCTATTCCATAACTCTTAGACTATCCTCTATAAGTGATAGATTTCTATTATTATAAGTGATAGATTTCTATCACTTATAATCCATGACATACAATTTAGCCCTTAATTATATGTGGATTTGTGTTATTTGCTATTGTCTTATGTATTACTCTAGTTTTGTCTCTTTAAGTACATTAAAAACCCTAAAGACTCTAGAAACAAAGCAATGACAAACCAAAGCTGGAGTCCGGTGTTAACAGAAGAAGTCTATTCTGGAGGTAGGAAATAAGCGAATACATTACCTGTAAAGAATTTTAAAACAAAGTTGGTGTGGTTATTATGATGATCACCTCTCATCAATTATTTTAAACAACATCACTGATAAAATATACCTCCATGCTGGGGGTAGACTACTATACACTGACACCCTACCCCCACTCTTCCTCCTAAATCACTGCTCTAACATGACCCTTGCAGGAATTAGATTTTTCCTGGTCAGTATTGGGGTTTCTGACATATCTGAGGGCAGCATTATTTTTCCAATTTTTTACTATGTTCCAGAGTAAAAATATATTTTAAATCACAGCACAGTACACACGTAGATACACATATATGTTTCACAGGAGTCATGTGACTACTAAAAGGTCATGGCACTGATTTTGAAAAAAATATTGCTCTAATTTGATCCTTAGCAATCCAAATTAGAACTACCAAGAATCTTTTCTAACATGAATTAGGTAGTTTCCCTGGGGTCCTGTGAACTAGATCTATTTCAACACTGAAACAAACTAGACTTCTGATACTGAGGGGTAAAAAACAGAAATGAAGGAGTTGATTTACTTTCCTGGGCCTTGTATCCTAATATGCATAAACAATAGATAATTGTGTATAACAAAGCTAATCCCCAGGCTCAGGGACGAGTATGATGGACTCCCCAACTTTGTTCTATGGAATTTCTATTCCCAAGTGTGGCCCTAACCATCTCTCAATGTCTCCTCCATTTCTATTCTTCATCTAAAATATGCTTATTACTCTTATTGAATTCTAGCCAAATTTGTATTCAATTCCAAATTCACATAACAATGAAGCTCATCAGTGTCCATGCCTTTCTAGACCATGTGTTTTGTTTCATTCATCTCCACTGAGTGTACTAACTCTTTAGTTATCTCTCTCACTATCTACCCATAAATCAAGTACCTGTCACTGGAGAAATTACTTTATGCCCGTAATTCATGAATGAAACCAGTCATGATGCAGTATTGGCTGGTCAGGATTTCCTCATGAAAGCTATAGTTAAAAGCCTAATTAACAGTAAGATGAGAAGTTTAGGCTTAATGACACATTTAAAATATTACAAATTATTCCTTCTTACCTACTCTCTGGTTTAGGAAAGAGACCAGTTGTAAACAGAGACTTCATCATTATTATAAAATTTCCAGAAATGTATTTAAACAACTAAAATTTTATCAAAAAGCCCTTGGTAAATATTGAAAAGAGGATGATGTATTCTTAGTTCTACATGAATGGCCATGCGGTTACTTCACATGAACTAAAAAGATGACCTAAATCTGTTTCAGTAGGGATTGTAGGGATTCATTATAGATTAACATGCATACTTTCACTGACTAGCTAGTGTTAATATGTTCTTTTATTTCCTCTAAGCCATGGTTTCTCTAATTGTTTAAAATTAAGGATATAAATATTATTAACAGTTTTCTGTATGTTCATGATAATATAATATAGCAGAAAATTATACAAGAACGTTTAACTATTAAAGCCTTGTAGGTAAAAACACTATTTGCAAAAACGTGATTTTCTACATAGAAATTCCAAGCTAATTAAGAGGAAAACTGAACTAATAAAGAATTTCAAGGTAACTTGATACAAAAAATAAATATACCAAATTAAGTAACTTTAACACTATAAGCCAACTGTAAATAAATAAAAAATCATTTCATTCACAAGACCAAAAATCATACAATAATAACCTTTTAAAATGTGGAGAACTCATGTAAAAAAAGTTATATATATTTTTAAAATTTAACTTAAATTTATTTTACGTTCTGGGATACATGAGCAGGATGTGCAGGTTTGTTACACAGGTAAACGTGTGCCATGCTGGTTTGCTGCACCTATCAACCCATCACCTAGGTATTAAGCCCCACATGCATTAGCTATTTACCCTGATGCTCTCACTCCCCCCACACCCCCTGACAGGCTCCAGTGTGTGTTGTTCACCTCCATGTGTCCATGTGTTCTCATTGTTCAGCTCCCACTTATAAGTGAGAACATGCGGTATTTGGTTTTCTGTTCCTGTGTTAGTTTGCTGACGATAATGGCTTCCAGCTCCACCCATGTCCCTAAAAAGGACATAATCTCATTTCTTTTTATACTTGCATAGTATTCCACATTGTATATGTACCACATTTTCTTTATCCAGTCTATTGATAGGCATTTGTGTTGACTCCATGTCTTTGCTATTGTGAATAGTGCTCCAACGAACATATGCATGCATGAATCTTTATAATAGAATGATTTATATCTCTTTGCGTACATGCCCAGTAATGGGATTGCAGGGTCAAATGGTGTTTCTGGTTCTAGGTCTTTGAGGAATCACCACACTGTGTTCCACAATGGTTGAGCTAATTTACATTCCCACTAACAGTATAAAATTGTTCCCATTTCTCCACAGCCTTGCCAGCATCTGTTGTTTCTTGACTTTTTAATAATTGCCATTCTGACTGGCATGAGATGCTATCTCATTGTGGTTTGGGTTTGCATTTCTCTAATGATCAGTGATGTTGAGCTTTATTTCATATGTTTCTTGGGCATTTAAATGTCTTCTTTTGAGAAGTATCTACTTATGTCCTTTGCCCAATTTTTAATGAGGTTGTTTGTATTTTTCTTGTAAATTTGTTTAAGTTTCTCATAGACTCTCGATATTAGACCTTTGTCAGGTGGATAGATTGCAAAAATTTTCTCCCGTTCTGTAGGTTGTCTGTTCAATCTGATGATAGTTTCTTTTGCCATGCAGAAGCTCTTTAGTTTAATTGCATCACATTTGTCAATTTTTGCTTTTATTGTAATTGCTTTTACATTTTCATCATGAAATCTTTGCCAGTGCCTATATCCTGAATGTTATTGCCTAAATTTTCTTCTACATTTTTTATAATTTTGGGTTTTACATTTAAGTGTTTAATCTATCTTGAGTAAATGTTTGCATCAGGTGTAAGGAAGGGGTCCAGTTTCAATTTTCCACATATGGCTAGCCAGTTCTCCAAGCACCATTTATTAAATACGGAATCCTTTCCCCATTGCTTGTTTTTGTCAGGTTTGTCAAAGATCAGACGGTTGCAGATGTGCGGTCTTATTTCTGAGATCTCTATTCTGTTCCTTTGGTCTATGTGTCTGTTTTTGTACCAGTACCACGCTGTTTTGGTTACTGCAGGCTTCTAATATCATTTGGAGTCAGGTAGTGTGATGCTTCCAGCTTTGTTCTTTTTGCTTAGGATTGCCTTGGCTATGGGGCTCTTTTCTGATTCCATATGAATTTTACAGTAGTTTTTTCTAATTCTGTGAAGAATATCAATGGTAGTTTAACGGGAATAACATTGAATTTATAAATTAATTTGGGTAGTATGGCCATTTTCACAATATTGATTCTTCCTATCCATGAGCATGGAAAGTTTTTCCATTTGTTTGTGTCCTCTCTGATTTCCTTGAGGAGTGGTTTGTAGTTCTCCTTGAAGAGGTCCTTCACTTCCCTTGTTAGCTGTATTCCTAGGTATTTTATTCTCTTTGTAGCAATTGTGAATGGTAGTTCATGCATGATTTGGCTCTGCTCATCTATTGCTGGTGTACAGGAATGCTTGTGATTTTTGCACATTGATTGTGTATCCTGAGACTTTGCTGAAGTTGCTTATCAGCTTAAGGAGGTTTTGGGCTGAGACCATGAAGTTTTCGAGACACAGGATCATGTCATCTGCAAACAAGATAATTTGACTTCCTCTCTCCCTATGTGAATAACTTTTATTTCCTTCTCTTGCCTGATTGCCCTGGTCAGAATTACCAACACTATGTTGAATAGAAGTGGTGAGAGAGGGCATCCTTGTTTTGTGCCAGTTTTCAAGGGGACTGCTTCCAGTTTTTGCCCATTCAATATGATATTGGCTGTGGGTTTGTCATAAATGGCTCTTATTAATTTGAGGCATGTTCCATCAATACCTAGTTTATTGAGAGTTTTTAACATGAAGGGATGTTGAATTTTATCAAAGGCCTTTTCTGTGTCTATTGAGATAATCATGTGGTTTTGGTCATTAGTTCTGTTTAGGTGATGAATTAAATTGATTTGCATATGTTGGACCAGCCTTGTATCCCAGGGATGAAGCTGACTTAATTGTGGTAGATAAGCTTTTTGATGTGCTGCTGGATTTGTTTTGATAGTATTTTATTGAGGACTTTTGCATCAGTGCTCATCAGGGATATTGGCCTGAAATTTTCATTTTTGGCTCTATCTCTACCAGGTTTCAGTATCAGGATGATGCTGGCCTCATAAAGTGAGTTAGAGAGCAGTGCCTCCTTTTCAATTGTTTGGAATAGTTTCAGAAGAAATGGTGCCAGCTTTTCTTTGTACCTCTGATAGAATTCAGCTGCAAATCCATCTGGTCCTGGGCTTTTTTTGGTTGGTAGGTTATTTATTACTGCCTCAATTTCAGAACTCGTTATAAGTCTATTCAGGGATTCAACTTCTTCCTGGTTCAGTCATGGGAGGGTGTATGTGTTCTCGGAATTCAATCATTTCTTCTAGATTTTCTAGTTTATTTGCACAGAGGTGTTGATAATATTCTCTGATGGTTGTTTGTATATCTGTGGGGTCAGTGGTAATATCCCCTTTACCATTTTTTATTGCATCTATTTGATTATTCTCTTTTATCTTCTTTATTAGCCTAGCTACTGGTCTATCTATTTTACTAATTTTTTCAAAAAAAAAACAGCTCCTGAATTCACTGATTTTTTAAAGGGTTTTTTGTGTCTCTATCTCCTTCAGTTCTGCTCTGATCTTGGTTATTTCCTGTCTTCTGCTAGCTTTTGGGTTTGTTTGCTCTAGTTTCTCTAGTTCTTCTTGTTGTGATGTTAGCGTGTTGATTTGAGATATTTCTAGTGTTGTGATGTGGGTATTTCATGCTATAAATTTCCCTTTTAACACTGCTTTCACTGCATCCCAGAGATCCTGGTACATGGTTTCTTTGTTCTCACTGGCTTCAAAGAACTTCCTGATTTCTGCTTTAATTTCATTATTTACCTAGGAGTCATTCAGGGGCAGGTTGTTCAATTTTCATGTAGTTGTGTAGTTTTGAGTGAGTTTCTTAATCCTGAGTTCTAATTTGATTGTGCTGTGTTCCAAGAGACTGTTCGTTATGAGTTCAGTTCTTCTGCATTTGTTGAAGATTGTTTGACTTCCAATTATGTGATCAGTTTTAGAGTAAGTGCCATGTGGTGCCGGAAAAAAATGTATATTCTGTTGTTCTGGGTGGAGAGTTCTGTAGATATCTGTCAGGTCCACTTGATCAAGAGCTGAGTTCAAGTCCTGAATATTCTTGTTAACTTTCTGTCTCGATAATCTGGCTAATATTGACAGTGGGGTGTTATAGTCTCCCACTATTATGAGAATCTAAGTCTCTTTGTAGGTCTCTAAGAGCTTGTTTTATGAATGTGGGTGCTCTTGTAATAAGTGAACATATATTTAGGATAGTTAGCTCTTCTTGATGAATTGATCCCTTTACCATTATATAATGCCCTTCTTTGTCTTTTTTCATCTTTGTTGGTTTAAAGTCTGTTTTGTCAGAAACTAGGATTGCAACCCCTGTTTTATATGATTTCCATTTGCCTGGAAAATTTTCCTCTATCCCTGTATTTTGAGCCTATGTGTTTGCACATGAGATGGGTCTCTTGAATCAAGCACACCAGTGGGTCTTGACTTTTTATCCAGGTTGCCATTCTGCATCTTTTAATTAGGGGCATTTAGCCCATTTACACTTAAGGTTAATATTGTTATGTGTGAATCTGATCCTGTCATCATGATGCTAGCTCATTATTTTGCAGACTTGTTGACGTAGTTATTCCATTTTGTCATTGGTCTTTGTACTTCAGTGTGTTTTTACAGTGGCTAATAACATTTTTTCCTTTCTATATTTATTGCTTCCTTCAGGAGCTCTTGCAAGGCAGGCCTGGTGGTGACAAATTCCCTCAGTATTTGCTCAGCATTTGAAAAAGATCTTATTTCCCCTTCACTTATGAAGCTTAGTTTGGCTGAATATAAAATTCTGGATTAGAAATTATTTTCTTTAAGAATGTTGAACATTGGTCCCCAATCTCTTCCGGCTTCTATGGTTTCTGCTGAGAGGTCTGCTGTTAGCCTAATGGGCTTTCCTTGTGGGTTACCTGGCCTTTGTCTCTGGTTGCCCTTAACATTTTTCCCTTCATTTCAACCTTGGAGGATCTGATGATTATGTGTCTTACTGGGGTTCTCTGGATTCCCTGAATTTGAATGTTTGTCTGTCTTGTTAAGTTGGAGAAGTTCTCCTGGATGATATCCTGAAGTTTGTTTTCCAACTTGTTTACATTATCCCCATTTTAGGTACAGGTTCAGTCACAGGTTCAGTCTTTTTACATAATCTCATAGTTCTCAGAGGCTTTGTTGGTTTCTTTTCCTTCTTTTTCTCTAATCTTGTCTGCCTGTCTTATTTCAGCAAGATAGTCTTCAAGCTCTAAAATTCTTTCCTCTGCTTTATCTATTCAGTTATTGATATTCGTGTTGCATTGTGAAGTTCTCATGTTGTGTTTTTCAGCTCCATCAGGTCATTTATATTCCTCTCTAAACTGGTTATTCTGGTTAACAGCTCCCGAAGTGTTTTATCATGATTCTTGGCAACTTTGCATTGGGTTAGAACATGCTCCTTTAGCTCTGTGAAGTTCACTATTACCTACCTTCTGAAGCTTACTTCTGTCAATTCATCCACCTCATCCTCTGCCCAGTTCTATGCCCTTGCTGAAGAGGTGTTGCAATCAAGTGGGGGAGAAGAGGCACTCTGGCTTTTTGAGTTTTTGGCATTTTTTTCATTGATTCTTTCTCATCTTGTGAGTTTATCTAGCTTCAATCTCTGAGGCTGCTGAACTTTGGATGGAGTTTACATAGGACTTTTGTTGATGCTGTTGTTGTTGCTTTCTGTTTGTTTTTCTTTTAACCCTGAGGCCTCTCTCTGTAGGGCTGCTACAGTTTGGTGGGGGTCCACTCCAGACAATATTCACCTGGGTCCCTCCCACACCTGGATTGTCACCAGTGGAGGCTGCAGAACAGCAAAGATGGCTGCCTGCTCCTTCCTCTGGGATCTCTGTCCCAGAGGGGCACCTGCCTGATGCCAGCAGAAATACTGCTGTATAAGGTGTCTGGCAACCCCTGTTGGAGAGGGTTCTTACCCAGTCAGTAGGCATGGGATCTGGTACCCACTTAACAAAGCACTCTGGCTGCCCCTTGGCAGAGGGGGTGTGCTGTGCTGTGGGGAGTCCCACTTGTCTGGACTGCCCAGATTCCCCAGAGCCAGTAGGGAGAAAGACTAAGTCTGGGGATCCACGGAGACCATGGACACCACTCTTCCCAGAGGCTCAGTCCCAGGGAGATCAGAGTTCTGTCCCTAAACCCCTAGCTGGAGTTGCTGAAGTTCCTGCAGGGAGGCCCCATCCAGTAAGGAGGGATAGGTCAGGATCTGGCCTAAGGAGGAAGTATGGCCACCATCTGCCACAGCCACTGTTCTGTGCTGTGAAGAATTCCTCCTGGATCCAAACCATCCGGTCTCCCTGCAGTGGGATAATTTAGGAATCAGGGATACCAAGGGGCTGAGGAGGATACTTATTATTTATTATTTAGTACACCGGCCCAGTCAGATTAACATCCAAAAAGACTGAGCCCTGAACATAGAGTCTGGTTACCTTTTAAGCATTTTGTGGGGCGGGGGGAGATCTGTGTAGGGGGAAGCATATTACAGAAGCAAGAAACAAAGACAGTTATTCAATTGAGACATACATTACATCATTTCTTATTTTTCAAGGAAGAACATGTTTTACAACTTGAGATTATCTGTTTAGTGACCTTGCAGCTGCACAGCTAGAGAAACAGAGTCTTCATAATGCCTTGGAAAGGGAGAGATAAGGCTCACTAGCCACAGAAAAACAGGCAGTTATTTTTTAAAGGACTTCGGCTCTTTCTCTTCCTCTGGGAGAATTGGGTTTTCTTACATACAACTGAGTTTTTGCTTAGACATTCTTTTATTTCTTTTAACTCCTGTTTCATCCCCAGCACTGGCAGGGGAAAGCCACAGACTGGAGCTGCAGTGATGGCAGCTGCCCCTCCCGCTGGGAGCTCAGTCTTAGGCAGCAGGCAGCCACAGTGATGGTGGCCTCCCCTCCCTCTGGGAGTTCAGGTGTCTTGGGCAGCAGGCAGCTACAATGAAGATGGCTGCCCCTTTTCCTGGGGAACTCCATAGTCTTAGGCAGTCTCCAGCCAAATGGCTGCTGAGAATCTGCACAGTTCCACGCTTGGGACCCAAGGCCTCAGTGGCATGAGCTCACAAGAGGGATCTCCTGATCTGCGGGTTACACACATCCATGGAAAGAGCATGGTTTCCTGGGCAGGGTAGCACCATCACTCACTGCCTCCTTTGGCTGGGGATAGGAGCTCCCCTTGCCCCATGTGGCTCCCAGGTGGGCCATCACACAACCCTGCTTTTCCTTGCTCTCTGTGGGTCATGCCAACTTCCTACAGTCCCAGTGAGAGAACCTGGATACTTCAGTAGCTGGTGCAGGATTCACTCACCATTTTCACTCTTCTCTGTGGGTGCCTCTGACCACAGTTGTTTCTAGTCAGCCATCTTGGCCTCTCCGCCAGTTACATGCATTTTAAAGAGAAGATAAACTACTACAAAGATATGCAGAAAAATATTACAAAAGAAAAATATTTTTACAAGACAAAATGCGATTTTTATATGTAAACACTGGCAATATAAAATTGTTTAAAAAGTGTAGCAGTTTTAAGTATGAAAATTCATATTAGGTATCAGGATGTGGAAGAGGAAGAGTAGAGAACAAGTAGAGGTTTTCAGCAGGATAGAGAAAAAATAGGTGGCAAACAGTAAAACAAATAAAAGAAAGAAAGTGAGAAGAGAACATAGGAAATTCTGGGGATTACAATATTCAAATGTTCCTTTAGGTATAAATCTTAGAATGTTCTCTGATCATGGCTCTTCAAATATTTTTTATCTTTAATCTTCAGAGGCTCCAGTTTAAATAGCAAGAGAGAGGCAGAACATGATTGCCTAATAGAAGGCTCCACTGATTGTCCCCCAACAAGGACACCAATTTAACAACCATCTACACCAAAAAAATCACCTTCATAAGAACAAAAAATCAGGTGACCATTCACAGTACCTCGTTTTAACTTCATATCACTAAAAGAAGCACTAGAAGAGGGCAGAAAAGACAGTCTTGAATCACCGATGCCATCCCTCTCCCATCCACTGGCAGCAGTGGATTCTATTTTTACTTGCCTCTCCACCCTCTGGAGTTCCACTTCAAGTGGGGGCATGAGTAAATGTGCATCTAACCTTTCCCCAAGTCTTTTTCATTCTCCTCATAATTTACCCACTAAGAAAAGTTCTTTTTTTTTCTCCAGCATGGACTTACCTTATCATAACTTTCTTCCTTGAGGCAGTAATCCTCAGGGTTTAGTTTTAAATAAGGAAAGAATATCCTTTCTACACTATGGAAGAAATGTTAACAATCTTGTCCTGGCTTGGCTCTAGAAATGATCATTGGAGCTAAAAGGATTTAGAAAATACTTTTTTTTTTTTCATGACAAAGCTTAGCTTTCAAATTATGGCTTTCCCTCAACTACAAACAAATTTTACTTTGGATTTCAAAAGTTGTATCTTTCTCTTACAAAATTTCCATTGTAAAATTCCTAACCCAAGGCAAATGGATATCCTTGACATGATGGGGGGTTCTTCATCATGAAAAAATGCAAAAGAGAAAGGCACAATGATGACATTTTTAAAATATTACCTTATTACATATACTTGTCATATTGTATTTCCCACAATACTGTGCTTTTTATCGAGAACATAACGAATGGAATCTTCTGACAGTAATACTATCTCCCATTTTTCCTTAACTATGGAAACCATTAGATATTCTAGTCGCTCATTTTCTTCTATTTTTTTAAATTTTCCCTACTCCATGTGGAACCTCAGCTGAACATCTCCCCTTTTGACTTGTGTGAATTTAGGCTTCCATATTTAACTATGGTTTATCCTTTAACATATCAGTACAGTTATAGGAAACTTCCAGTTAAGAAATTTATAGGAAGTAGAGTATCCCAGTATAAAGATCTTGCATTCTGGAACTCTCAGGATTTTTTCTTAAATCATTAACTCTCTTTTGCTTTTCTCTCTTAAAGGCAGTAATGTAGAATACATTATTAGATTTATAAAAATATACATCCATTCAAAATCATGTACATAGAAAGTGTCTTTAAAAAATTACATTATGAGACGAGCATCATAATATGAATGTGTTTAATGTGTGCCTTTGTTAGGCTACAGGTAAGAATAGGATAAGAAAACAAAGCAAGGTTGACATGTATAATACCTTTGGGTTTTTCCCTAACTAGGATCTCAAGTTTCTTGGATGTGTTTTTTAAGGAGTTCTCTTGTGTTGAAATCGTTTATGACTTACCGTCCAATCAGAAATAGCTAAAGGACACATTGTTCCTCTCATTTTCTCACAGTACAACTATGATATACACAATCAAATCCTGAGGAAAGTTGAACTTCATAGACACAATGGTATCTTTACTTATATATGAAAATAGTTTAATGATTTTCAACCTTAAATTTCCAATTATGAAAGCATAACAATCT
The DNA here is from genome assembly GCF_029289425.2 of Pan paniscus. Lineage (NCBI taxonomy): Eukaryota > Metazoa > Chordata > Mammalia > Primates > Hominidae > Pan > Pan paniscus. The sequence continues at coordinate 61,740,979 of NC_073252.2, read as the reverse complement.
AGATAAAAAACTACTGATTTTCTATCATGTGCCATATGCCTAATCATATTATGTCTAATCCACAGAAGAGTACTTGAGGTATTATTATCCCCCTTTAATGTATGAAGAAACCAATACTCAGAGAGGTTAATGACCAAATTATAAGTCACACAGCTTGTAAGGAGTAGGGCCAAGATTTTAGTTTGCAGAGATTGACTTTTTCTACTATACTATGTCAGCTATTAATCTAGGGGTAAATGTTGATATATGTCGGTCTCTTCTCTGTACTAAAGTTTTCTGCATGCCTCCTCTCCAAAATTTAAGCAAAGGCTGTGAATTAACAGTAACTGCCAATATCTCTCACCTCTTTCTCTAATTCCACAAGTGTAAGGGCTGTTGAATCCCAGACAATGGATATGAGGCCTCTTGGGATCTATATGGCTGACTTCCTGACAGAGTTAACTCATTCTTGGCATCACCACCTTTTTCTGAAAGGTGATTTTTAAAAATTAGAAAAGAGATGGTATCACAGAGAGATGGGATTAAGAAAGAGTCAGTGTAGAAGCCCAAATGTCAAATATCTATTGAGCAATTTAAAAGGAAATACAACCAAGATAAATAGACAGCAGAAGCCAGACATAATCCCTGATACTACAAAAAAGCTAAGCCCTCAGCTAAAAAGAAACCAATGAAAATAGTAAGCAAAGAAGCAAGCAGCAGACGAATGGATGATTCAGCTAAGGCTAATTTATCTCTCAAAAAAAATGTCCTTTGTCAGTATAAGAACTGATACCAGAGCATTTTCACAAAGACTACCTGTGATTCAACACAGCAAAGGAAAGACCATGACTCATGACTCACGCAGTAACTGGAGAGACACATCCCAGATGTGAGGGGACAAGAACAGGATATGTTACTCTGATTCAAACTATTTTACCTTACCTCCTTAGTATAATTTTTTAGTTCTGCTTTCTCACTCCTTTAAAAAAAAATTATAGACAACAGGAATGGAGACAATGGGCCATTATGACAGTAAGAAGGGGGATGTGTGATAGAAAAGAGAAGATATGTTTCTGCATGTGTGGCTGTGTGTGTGTGTGCGTGTGTGTGCATGTGCGTGCGTGCAATAGAACAAGAACTTGGGAGGGGAGCAAAAATTACACGCTTGAGTGTTTTAAGCATTTTGTTTTGTGGCGGAATATTGAGATATCAATGTCTAAGTCTATGGCATTGTTTATGGTAATGGTTTCATGGGTGTATACTTATCTCCAAACTCATCAAGGTGCACACATTAAATACATACAGCTTTTTTGTATGTCAATTATACCTCAATTAAAAAAAAGATTTGAAAAAAATTCCTTTATTTGTTACATATAGATCAGGCTAGAAATAGGGACAGGGGAAATTGGCATTAATCTGCCAACAGAGATAAAAAGTAGAGTCACCGGATACAATACAAGATGCCCAACTGAATTTGAATTTCAGATGAAAATAAGTTTTGTAGTGTATGGTACATGCAATATTTGACATACTCCTATACCCCAGAACTGTACTGCCCAGGTCTTAAGGTTGCCACTTATTTTCTATGACAAGCAATATTTAGGACATATTTATTATAAAAATTATTATTGTTTACTAAAATTCAAATTTAACTGGGTGTCTTGTATTTTTATTATAAAATCTGGCAACTTTATTCCAAAGTACATGATTGATCTATGTATATATTTTTATAAATTTATATTATCATGGGTCTCAGCATGTGTGTGTGTGTGTGTGTGTGTGTGTGTGTCCATGTGTATGGGGGTGATGAGGGTAGAAGAGAGACAGAGAAAGAGAGAGAGAGGGAAAATTTAGATGACTTTGGATGAGGGATAAGAAATATTATATTCTTCACATTACTAAAATACTTTTATTGTATTAGTATATACAAAATTGTACAAAATTTAGAAAATAAATAAGAATATAAAGTTTTAATATTCATAATCCCATCACCTGGAGATAATCACTCTTAAAATTTTGGGTTTTCTTAACTCTTCACTCCTCATATCCACAAATACAAAACTGTTATGAAATGTTAAGAGCTACATAAATGCTAACATTGATTGCAGACTTAATATATGCCAGGCAATTTACTAAGAGCTTTATGTGGATTAATTCATTATAATCTCAGTGAGAACCCCCTATTCTTGTTACTACTGTTTTACCAATGGGAGAACAATGAATAAGGGACAAAGAAATTAAGCAATATTCCCCAAATTACTCGGTAAATAAGTGTTCCAGCTGGGATTCAAATCTGAGAGGTAGTGCTCTGGAGTGTGGGCTGAAAGACCTTGCCCAAGCTATAATTGAGAGACTGAACTTTATTCAGAGCCATTCACTCATTCATTCATTCCTTCATTCATTCATGACAACATTTAATCTACTAACAATGTGAAAACCACGGACCCCCTTTTTTTTTTTTTTGGCTTTGGAACTAGGAACAAGATATTTCCCACAGAAAAATTAAGCTACTTCTTCAATAGAATGAATAAGTCATTAGCAGTTCCTGTGACTGATCGGAAGTTGAAGAAAACTTTTAGAAGTGAATCTTTCCATATGGCAGAGAATCACAACTGAATTAGATATATTTGGATTTAATTTTCAGCTCTTCTGTTTATTAGTTATATAACATTGTGGAGGTGATATTTCAACCTTGATTTGCAAATTTTTTGATAGAGAAAATAAGAATACTTATCCCAGGGATGGCTTCAGGAGAGTGCAACTTGTATAGTCTTATAAAGCATCACCCACTAGAATGGCCCTTGCTAGATTTGAAGTTTTATTCTTGCCATATTTAAATTCTTAACAATTTTATATTTGAACGTGCATTTGAGTAGAGGCAACACAATACTCATGGAAGACAGCATGAACATGCCACTTAGTCAAGCTGTCAGGTCCTGGGCCTGATGGACAGCACAGGCAGAGAGCAGTGGGTCTGGTTGTCTGGTATGCACGTTCAAGGTGCTGCAGACCTGAGTGGGCTGCCAGGGTGGGAATCGGATCCACACTGGTAAAAACAATGGTGCTAACAGCAACAGAGATAGCAACAAGAATGGCAGTAGCCCTGAGAAATAAGGGCTTCCACGTGGAGGCAGAACTGAGATCACTGATCGAAAACCAGCTTGTCTGTCTATCCCCAGAGCAGTCCCTGCAGTGTTTTCACAAATATTAACTCTCCAACGTGAGCACTGACATAAGGGCTGCCACCATAAGGAAATAAACTTTGCCAGTAAATTATTACAAAATAAAAGCATACACATACACACTGTGATAATGAAGCATATCAGGGATTATATCCTTCAAAATGTGTAGGATCTCTAGTTTTATGGATGCATCATATTCCAAGGTGTATATGTACTATATTTTCTTTATCCAGTCTACCACTGAAGGGGATCTAGGTTGATTTCACGTTTTTTTCATATCAGGGAATTATTATATCCTTCAAAAAGTGTAGGATCTCTAGTTTTTAAAAACTGCTGCAGAATTGCAAAGCAAATATCCACAGGCTTAGAAATGGGAATTGAATTTAATAATTATCACATTTGGTGTTGTTTCCTACTTTTATTTTAGGTTCAGGGACTACATGTGCAGGTTTGTTACGCAGGAAAATTGTGTCACTGAGGCTTGGTGTATGAATGATCCCATCAACAAGGTAGTGAGCACAGTACCCAATAGGTAGCCTTCCAACCTATACTTCTCTCCCTCCCTATCTCCCAGTAGTCCACAGTGGCCACTGTTCCCATGTTTATGTCCATGTGTGCTCAATGTTTTGTTCCTACTTATCAGTGAGAACTTGTGGTATTTGGTTTTCTGTACCTGTGTGAGCTTCCTTAGGATAATGGCCTCCAGCTGCATCCATGTTGCTACAAGGACATGAAAAAGAGTGATCATAAAAAAGAATGATTTTTTTATGGATGCATCATATTTCATGGTGTATATGTACTACATTTTCTTTATCCAGTGCACCACTGATGGGCATCTAGATTGATTTCATGTTTTTGCTACCGTGAATAGCACTGCAGTGAACATGCAAGTGCATGTGTCTTTTTGATAGGATGATTTATTTTCCTTTGGGTATATACCCAATAGTGAAACTGCTGGGATGAATAATAGTTTTAAGTTATTTGAGAAATTACACTGCTTTCCACAGTGGCTGAACCTGAACTCTACATTCCCACGAGCTGTGTATAAGAGTTCCCTTTTCTCTGCACCCTTGCCAGAATCTGTTGTTTTTTGACTTTTTAAAAATACTCATTCTGAGTGCTATGGGATGTTATCTCATTGTGGTTTTGATTTGCATTTCCTTAATGATTAGTGATAATGAGCATGTTTTCATATATTTGTTGGGCACTTGTATGTCTTCTTTTGAGAAGTGTCTGTTCATGTTCTTTTCTCACTTTTTAATTAGGTTATTTGTTTGTTGCTTGTTGAGTTGTTTAAGAGATTCTGAATATTAGACCTTTGTCAGATGCATAGTTTGCAAATATATTCTCCCATTCCATAGGTTGTCTCTTCATTTGGTTGATGATTTATTTTGCCGTGCAGACACTCTTTAGTTTAATTAGGTCTCACTTGTCAATTTTTGTTTTTATTGCAATTGCGTTTGAGGACTTAGTCATAAATTTTTTGCTAAGGCCAATGTCAAAAATGGTATATCCTAAGTTTTCTTCTAGAATTTTTATTGCTTTACATCTTACATTTAAGTCTTTAAAGCATCTTGAAAAGATTTTTGTATATGGTGAAAAGAAGGGGTCCAGTTTCAATATTCTGCATACAATTAGCCAGTTATCCCAGCACCATTTATCAAACAAAGAGTCCTTTCCCCACTGTTTGTTATTGTTAACTTTATTGAGTATCAGGTGGTTCTAGGTGTTTGGCTTATTTCTAGGTTGTCTATCCTGTTCCCCTGGTCTATTTGTCTGTTTTTGTATCAGAACAAATGCTGTTTTGGTTACTGTAGTATTACAGTGTACTTTAAAGTCCGGTAGTGTGATGCCTCCAGTTTTGTTCTTTTTGCTTAGTATTGCTTTGGCGATTTGGGCACTTTTTTGGTTCCATATAAATTTTAGAATCATTTTTTTCTAATTGTGTGAGGAATGTCATTGGTTGGTTGATTGTGATATGGCCCCAATGACTGGAGGAACACCAGGGTCCTTGATCTCGTGCTGGTTTGAATAAAACAATACAGACACACGTGGAGTGGTTTTAAGGGGCATATAATAGGCAAGAAAGAAGGAAGAGGCTCCCAGGTACAGAAACAGAGGGAGGGGGCCTCCAACCCAAAAGAGGAAACCCCAAGTCTGGCTGAAAACAGCCAGTTATATGAGAAGGCAATGTCTGATTTGCATAGGACCCAGGGGATTGGTTTGACCAGGTATGTCATTCAAGTAGCCCGCAAAAAAAACTGGCCCTCCCACCCTGGCCTTTTAGTATGCAAGTGCAGGTGCCATGATGTTCTACACAAGTGGGCATATGTGGGGGGCAGCCATGTTGCCAGGTACACGTGGGGACCTGAAGAATTGGCGGGAATCACCATGTTTGGGTTTCTAACAGCCGGCATTTGCATATGGAAGCTTGCTGGCCCAGCCAGGGCTTTTCTGCTATATAAGAAAAGTTTCTGGAACTGCTTTAAAAAAAAAAAAAAAAAAAAAAAAAAAAAACTTTCCAAGGACTCCTTTTCCTCTCTATCTTCCTAAAATAATTTCTTAATAACTCCTATAACAACTGGAATAGCATTAAATCTGTAAATTGCTTTGAGCAGTATGGCCATTTTAACTATATTGATTCCTTCTATCCATGAGCACGGAATGTTTTTTATTGTTTGTGTTGTCTCTGACTTTTTTCAGCCATGTTTTGTAATTCCCATTGCAGAGATCCTTTACCTCCTTGATAAGCTGTATTCTTTGGTATTTTATACTTTTTGTGGCTACTGTAAATGAAATTACATTTGTGATTTGGCTCTGAGCTTGGGTGTTATTGGTGTATAGAAATGCCAACTTTTCTATGTTGATTTTGTATCCTGAAACTTTACTGAAGTCATTTTTCACTTCTAGAAGCCTTCTGGCAGAGACTATAGGATTTTCTAGGTACAGAATCATACTTTCTGCAAACAAGAGATGGTTTCACTTCCTATTTGGATGCCTTTTATTTCCTTCTCTTCCCTAATTGCTCTGCATAGGACTTTCAGTACTATGTTGAATAGGAATGGCAAGAGTGAATTTACCTGTCTTATTCAAATTCTCAAGAGAAATGCTTCCAGTTCTTGCCCATTCAATATGATGTTGAATTTGGTTGGTTTGTCATAGATGGCTCTTACTTTGAAGTACCTTTGATGCCTAATTTGTTGAGGATTTTTAACAGGAAGGGATATTGAATTTTGTCAGAGACTTTTTCTGTGTCTATTGGATGATCGTGTCATTTTATTGTTAATTCTGTTTATGTACTGAATGACATTTATTGATTTGCTTATGTTCAACCAACCTTGCATCCCAGAAATAAAGCCCATCTCAATATAGTGAATTAACTTTTTTATGTGTTGCTGGATTCAGTTTGCTGGTATTTTGTTGATGATTTTTGCTGCTATGTTCTCAGAGATATTGGTCTAAAGTTATCATTTTTCACTGTATCTCTGCCAGGCTTTGGTGTCAGAATAATACTGACTTTGTAGAATGAGTTAGGGAGCAGTCCCTCCTCCTAGATTTTTGAAATAATTTCAGTAGGAATGAGACCAGTTCTTTATACATCTGGTAGAATTTGGCTATAAATCCATCTGGTCCAGGACTTTTTTTAGTTGGTAGGCTTTTTATTACCAAGTCCATTTCAGAATTTGTTACTGGTGTGCTCAAGATTTTAATTTCTTCCTGGTTCAGTCTTCAGAGGCTTGTGTTCCTAGGAATGTATCCATTTCTTCTAGGTTTTCTAGTTTGTGTGCACAGAGGTGTTCACCATAGTCTCTCAGGATTTTTTGTATTTCTGCGGGGTTGGTTGTCATATCACCTTTGTCATTTCTAATTGTGTTTATTTGGATCTTCTCTTTTTTTTTTTTTTTTTTTTTACTAGTATAGCTAGCAGTATATCAATCTTGTTTAATCTTTCGAACAACAAACTTTTGGCTTCATTTGTCTTTTGTATGGATTTTTGCATCCCAATTTCATTCCATTCAGCTCTGATTTCAGATATTTCTTTTCTTCTGATTGCTTTGGGGTTGGTTTGCTCGTTTTTCTAGTTCCTCTAGGTGTGACATTAGAATGTTAATTTGAGATTTTACTAACTTGTTGATGTAGGCATTCAGCACTATAAACTTTCATCTTAAAACTGCTTTATCTGTGTGATTTTGGTATATTGTGTCTCTGTTTTCATTAGGTTCAAATAATTTTTTTTATTTCTGCCAAAATTTCATTCTTTACTCTAAAGTCATTTAAGAGCACATTGTTTAACTTCCATTCCATTGTATGGCTTTGATAGATCTTCTTGGCATAATTTCTAATTTTTTGCCCTACAGTGAGAGTGTGGTAGGTATGATTTCTATTTATGTTTAATTTGTTGAGATGAGCTTTATGGCCAAGCATGTAGTTGATCTTAGACTATGTGCCATGTGCAGATGAGAAAAATGCATATTCTGTTATCACTGGGTGGAGTATTCCTTAGATATTTATGAGGTCTAATTGGTCAAGTGTCAAGTTTAAGACCATGATATCTGCTAGTTCTCAGCCTCAGTGATTAATCTAATCACTATCAGAGGAGAGTTGAAGGCCCCCAGTATTATTATGTGGTTGTCTAAATCTCTTCATAGATATCTAAAAACTTGCTTTATGAATCCACATGCTCCAATGTTGGGTATATACATATTTAAAATAGTTAAGTCTTCTTGCTATATTCAGCCATTATCATCATGTAACACCCTTTTTTGTCCGTTTTGATCATTGTTAGCTTAAAGTCTCTTTGAACTGATACAAGCATAACTACTTCTGCTGTTTTTAGTTTTCCATTTGCCTGAATAGATCTTTCTCCAGCTCTTTGTTTTGAGCTTATGGATGTCATTACTCTTAAGATGGCTCTATTGAAGTCAGTTGGGTCTTAATTCTTAATCTCACTTGCCACTCTATGCCTTTTAAGTGGGGCACTTAGCCTATTTACATTCAGGGTCAATATTTCATTGTACTATTAGCTGATTGTTATGTAGATTTGGTTGTATAGCTGCTTTATAATGTCTATGGGGTATGTGCTTAAGTGTGTTTTTGTGGTGGCAGGTATCATTCTTGAATTTCCATGTTTAGTGCTCCCTATAGGCACTTTTGTAAGACGGACCTTACGTATCTGGTAAGAAATTCACTAAGCCTTTGTCTGAAAAGGATTTCATTTCTCCTTCGCTTCTGAAGTTTAGTTCAGCAGGGTATGAAATTCTTAGTTGGAATTTCTTTTATTAAAGGATAATAAAGCTTGGCCCCCAATCTCTTCTGGCTTGTATGGTTTCTGCTGAAAGGTCTACTGTTAAGTCCAATAACATTCCCTTTTCAAGTGACCTACTCCTTCTCTCTAGCTGCCTTTAATATTTTTTTCTTTCATGTTGACCTTGAAGAATATAATCACTGTGTGTCATGGGGATGTTCATCTTGCATTAGTATCTCACAGGAGTTCTCTGAATTTCCTGAATTTGCATGTTGACCTCCCAAGTGAGATTGGGAAAATTTTCGTGGACTATATGCTCAAATATGTTTTCTAAGTTGCTTGCTCTCTCTCTCCTCTTTCTGGCGTGTCAACAATTCGTGGGTTTGGTCTCTTTACAAAATCCCTTTTTTTTTTTTCCAGAGGTTTTGTTCAGTTCTAAAAAATCTTTTTTCTTTATTTTTGTCTCCCCATGTTGCTTTAAAGTGGTGATTTTTAAGTTCTGAGATCTTATCTCAGCTTGGTCTATTCTGTTGTTAATGATTCCAATTGTATTCTGAAATTCCTGTAGTGAATTTTTCACTTCCAGAAGTTCAGTTGGGTTCTTTCTTAAAATTGTTACGCTGTCTTTCAACTCTTGGATCATTTTAATGGTTTTCTTTGGATTGTGTTTCAACCTTCTCTTGTATCTCAATGAGCTTCCTTGCCATCCTGATTCTGAATTCTATGTCTAACATCTCAACCATTTCAATCTGATTAGGATGCATTGTTAGGGAGCTACTGTGATCATTTGGAGATAAGAAGACCTTCTGGATTTTAGAGGTACCAGAGTTTTTGTGCTGTTTCTTTCTCATGGTTGAAGGCTGAGGTTCCTTTTTCCTTTGAAGTTGTTGTCCTCTGGATAGGGCTTTTTATTTTTAGTGATCTTTATTGCCTTTGAGGTTTTAACAGTGGTGCCAGTTGGATATAGTTGAGTATCTCCATTTCTGGATGCTTTTAAGGGCAAGGCTGAGCTCTGCACTCATGGGCTGTGTATTCTAATCCTGGGGGACTGGGACTGGATCTGTGACTTTGTCCTCTGGTCCCTTGAGGTCAAGCCCTGGCTGGATGGAGGGGCTAAGGTGCTGTCAGACAGCTGAGAACAGCACTCCACAGGGGATGGTGGGGAGCACCAGAGGCAGAAGGTACCCCTTCCTTAGGAACTGTTCAGGGCCTAGAACATGTCCTAGTCCTAGTGCTCAACAACCCCATGAAGGGTTCTCAGCTTCCTCCTCATTCAGTTTGGCATCTTGGTCAACTCTCTAACATCTCTCAGTGTATTCTCTCAGATGGTCTTTTCAGAGTATTCCAGTTTACTCAATATTTTGGTCTGTCTGGGTTAGAGAAGTTCTTCCTAACTATCTCTAGTCAGCCATCTTAGCATCCTCCCCCATGATCACATTTAATGGAAAAGAACACTATTTTCATATGAGGCTTTGGATGAACCAATTATTAAGGAGAAATAATTTCAAATTTAATTTTTTTCTTGTACAGGTACTTTATATACAAATCATGAGGCCTCTTTCAATTTCTTATATTATTTCCATAAGTTTCAGGAAATGTCAGAAGAAACATTAAAATGCCACTATATAAATATATATGTAAAATTGATTTCAGACTAACAAAAAACTGATTTATATGAAGAGTTATATGTTTTTAGAAAAATTTTTCTGTAAAAATCATGAGCTATAGATGTACTAAAACTTAAGTTTTGAAAAATTCATCACTAATTTATCCCAATCTTGTCAGATTCTATAAAACACACTTAACAGTTCCAGTATTAGTTGTCATAAAAGTTGTATTTAAATTTTGACCCAGGGGTGAATTAGGTGAGGAGGTCTTATCTCAGCCCCTCATCACAGAACACTGCTGCCAACTGAGCAAAATACAAAAGACGTATCCAGTAGGTGGCACTTGGAAGTGTTAGCCATCTATGTGCTGGCTAACACTCTCAAGTGCTACCTATTGAATCAAAGCCCAAAATACACCATCAAAATATAATGCCAGAACCTGTGAAAACTAAGGCAAAGCCTACCTGCCTCCAGCACCCTATTCCAGCTAATGCACATGCACCCTGCTATGATACTGTGGCTACTGGCACACATGAGCGAGCATGGATTCCACTCCCACTGCCATGAGAAGTACTTTGGCCAGCGCCTCCCATCAGAGTATTGTGGTCAGCAGCCGAGGAATGTCTCAGCCCCTCCAGCACAGCAGGTTCCAAATATTGAGGAGCCAGAGAACAAAGCCAGGGGCTGGGTACCAGAGCCCCAGAGTTAGAATATGTAGCCCGGGAGTGCTGAGTCGAGCACCTGGCACCCTAAAATCTTCCAGGAATCAAAGCCAGTCTATAGAACCCACCTTATACCATAATCAAAACCCCAAGGGCATAAAAGAAGATAAAAGCAAAAAGGAAATCAACTTCAAAGACTGATGGAACATCACCCCACACAGATAAGAAAGAACCAGCACAAGAATGCTAGCAACTCAAAAAGCCAGAGTATCCTCTTGTCTCCAAATGACTGCACTAGTTCCCCAGCAATTTTTCTTAACCAGGCTGAAATGGCTAAAATCTCAGACATATGACTCAGAATATGGATAGTAATGAAGATCATTAAGATTCAGGAGAAAATGAAAACCTAATCCAAGGAATCTGAGGAAACAGTACCTACTACAAGGCAACAGTAACCAAAACAGCAGGGTACTGGTACAAAAACAGACACATAGACCAATGGAACAGAATGCAGAGCCCTGAAATAAAGTGGCACACCTGCAACCATCTGATAATCACCAAAGTCAACAAAAACAAGCAATAAGGAAAAGACCTGCTATTCAATAAATGGTGCTGGGATAACTGGCTAGTCATATCCAGAAGATTGAAACTGGACCCTTTTCTTACACCATATACACAAATTTAGTTGAGACGGATTAAAGACTTAAATGTAAAACCTGAAACTATGAAAATCCTTGAAAGAAAACCTAGGAAATACCATTCTGGACATAGGCCCTGGCAAATATTTCATGACAAAGATGCCAAAAGCAACTGCAACAATAACAAAAATTGACAAATTGGACTTAATTAAACTAAAGAGTTTCTGCACAGCAAAAGAAGCTACCAATAGAGTAAACAGACAACCCACAGAATAGGAGAAAATATTTGCCATCTATGCATCTGAAAAAGGTCTTATATCCAGAATCATAAGGAACTTAAATTTACAAGCAACACCATTAAAAAGTGGGCAAAGTACATGAACACTTTTCAAAAGACATACACGTGACCAGCAGGCATATGAAAAAACACTCAACATCACTAATCATTAGAGAAATGCAAATCAAAACCACAATGGGATAACAGCTCATATCAATCAGAATGGCTTTTTTTAAAGTCAAAAAATAACAACGTTGGCAAGGTTGCAGAAAAAGGAAACATTTATACACTGCTAGTGGGAGTGTAAGTTAGTTCAGCCATTGTGGAAAGCAGTTTTGTGATTTCTCAAAGAACTTAAAATTACCATTCAACCCAGCAATCCCAGTATTGGGTATATACCCCAAAGAATATAAATCCTTCTACCAGAAAGAAACATTTACTTGCATGTTCATCACAGCACTATTCAAAATAGCAAAGACATGAAATCCGTGTAGATGTCCATCAATGGTAGACTGGATACAGAAAATGTGGTACATATACACCATGGAATACTATACAGCCGTAAAAAAGAACTAGATCATGTCTTTTGCAGCAACATGGATGCAGCTGGAGGCCATTATCCTAAGCAAACTAACGCAGGTACAGAAAACCAAATATCATATGTTCTCACTTGTAAATGGGAGCTAAATATTGAGTACACATGGACACAAAGAAAGGAACAACAGACACTGGGGCCTACTTGAGGGTGCAGGGTGGGAGGAAGGGGAGGATCAAAAAAACTACCTATCAGGTAGTATGCTTATCATCTAGGTGAGGAAATAATCTGTACACCAAACCCCCACGACATGCACTTTACTTATATAAGAAACTTGCTGCCCAGTGCAGTGGCTCATACCTGTAATCCCAGCACTTTGGAAGGCCAAGGCGGATGGATCACAAGGTCAGGAGATCAAGACCAACCTGGCCAACATGGTGAAACCCTGTCTCTACTAAAAACACAAAAATTAGCCGGGCATGGTGGTGTGCACCTGTAGTCCCAGCTACTCAGGAGGCTGAGGCAGGAGAATAGCTTAAATCTGGGAGGCAGAGGTTGCAGTGAGCCGAGATCATGCCATTGCACTCCAGCCTGGGTGACAGAGCGAGACTCCATCTCAAAAAAAAAAAAAAAAAAGGAAAGAAACTTGCACGTGTATCCCTGAAACTAAAAGTTAAACAGTAAAATAAAATAATGGAATTGGAACACACACAACAACAACAAAATAAAATACATTTTGAAAAAGTAACCAAGCTTTCTGTAATCAATGTATTAGACTTGAAATCATCATACTCATCAGTACAAACTCAGCTTAATAGAGACACAGATTGTTGCCATGGTCAAATCTGGAATAATTTGAACAATAAAATTAGTAAACTAGTATTGGATTTTAATCTAAAGTATAAAATAAGTATCCAAGAGTCCACAGTGGTATAAGTTATGATTAAATAAATAAATGAGAGAGAAGAGACAAATATCCCATGCAGAAAAATTCCAAATAATTTATGTAGATATTCCACCCTCAATGAGGTGGGTCATAACTCCCCACTCCTTACGTGTCATCTCTAAACGGTGATTTCCTTCCAAACAGTACAAATGGAAAGTGGGGAAATGTAACTTTATGGTGGAGAATCCTGAAAAACACTACCTAAGCTAGATGATCAAAGTAATATCAACAGAGATAAGTTATACTGACAGTATAAACCACCGACACAATATGATTAAAATGGCACTTTACCTCTGTGATCTTCTCCCAAAAACCCATAACTCCAAATCTAATTATGGGACTAACATCAGAGAAATCCTAATTGAGGAGCGTTCTATAAAATACTTGACAAGTACTTCTCAAAACCGTTAAGATCATCAAAAGCAAAGAAAATCTGAGAAACTATTACAGCTAAAAGGATCCTAAGGAGACATGATGGCTAAATGTAATGTAGTATCCTAAATGGGATCCTGGCACAGAAAGGGGCCATTGGATAAAAACTAAGGAAATAGGAATTAAGTATGGGCTTTCATAATAATAATGTACCAATATCACTTCATTAATTGTAACAAATGTACCACACTTTAGATAGCAGCAACAGGGGAAACTGTGAAATATATAGAAACTTTCCCTACCATCTTAACTTTTTTGTAAATCTAAAACTGTTTTAAAATGAATAGTTCATCTTTATAAAAAGTAAAAAACAAACTGATCTTACCAAGAGCAACTGGCATTAATTTCAATTATATCAACTGAAGTTTAAAAAGTATAAATTTTGATAAACTAACAAATGAGTTTCCAGAAAAGCAGGAAAAAAATTTATGAGAAATCAAGATTACACATTATAAAGTATTATTTCTTTTATGACCTAAAATTAGAACACCAAAAATTGTATTTTTGCAATTTATTAGTTTATATTGTTACCCACATACCATTTGCATCCCTATTATGTTTTATAAGTGATAAAATATTTTTAAAATTAAAAGCTTAAGGAGCATTGCATTTTCATTTTTCACTACTACCTGAAAATTATTATTTAGCCCCCAGTCAGTTGCAGAGATGTATGCCTATAGTCCCAGCTTCTTGGGAGGCTGAGATGATACGATTCTTGAGCCCAGGAGTTGAAGTCTAGCCTGGGCAACATAAAAAGAACCTGTCCCTTTAATATAATAATAAATAGATAAATAAGATCATCAATGTTATACTTACCCCACCACCACATAGGAAACTGCTTAATAAATGCTACGTATTATTAGTGAGCTACAGTTAGTACCCAGTTACTGATTTTCAAGAAGAATTATTCTTCATAGAATGTATTTAACACCTCAGTTCAATTTTTAACTACTTCATACAAAATCACTTTATACCTAACTGGTGTTACATAACTGATGGAAGAGATCTGCATACATATTTGCATGTGAAATTAAATATCTGAGGAAAATGAGTGAAGAAGTAGGATTTAAGAGTAGTTTCTGATTTAAATTTGCTGATTTCCTATTATTGCACTGGACACTTTTTAATACATTTCCTTAATTTTTACAAATGCTGTGAAGTACGCACTTTATTCCCATTAAACTGGAGAGCAAACTGAGATCAGGGAGCTTGAATAAACTTCTCAGGTCACAAGATCACAACATGAGTAACAGGATTGAGATTGAAACCCAGTTTTTATTACTTCCAAGTAGTTTTCATTACCTCACAGTGCCTCTTATTTATCATAGTGCAGGCAGGTACTATTTACTAGCTTTGTCAAAATTTCCTTATTTTGGTGAATACTGTAAAATGGTTGGATATCTCTAAAGAACTTATTTTAAACAGGTCAGAATTAAGAATGACTCATTCTCATGCATCTTTTACAAGCTCAATTTCCAGAAATAGTTCTTCTTTACAACTACAATCCGTTATCATGATCTCACTCTTTCAGCTCTGTTGGGTTACTGGCTAAACCTAGTTTTGGAATTACTTGGATTCTAGATCGTAGTTTTCTCTAGAATCCTCCTGATGATACTTCAGAAGACTGTCTGGCATCTACCACATTAGGGTATACCATAGAAAAGGGCTTTCAAACTTTGTTGGAGCAAAGTTTGTTGACGCTTTCATGTTGGGGTCATGTTTTCATGGTACTACACCTGCTTGGCCAGCCAGCTCCATTGAGGTGCCTGTTCCCAGTCCCTCCGGGGGTTCTCAAACAAAATCTGACAGCATATTCCCTCACTCTTTACTCTGCATTTCTTGCTTCCCACGTGGAGTTTTTCCATCACCTCTGAGACACTGTGGAGGTGCACTGATTTGCCCAGTTGTGTTTGTGAGGTTGCAAATTATACATGGACAGTGGCAAGTGTCACTGACTTGCTTCCACTCACTAGCTTACTTCATGCAGTGTGGCTGCCACTGTGGATGTTGTCACTGCTGTTTTGTGATCTAGCCTCCTCATAGCTGCTAGAGGGCCAGGTGGTACAACCTAAAACTGTGTCACAGTCGATGTGTCATGGGAGGAATTTTTTCCAATGGCAGATACAAGAAGGTGAATTCTTCTCCCTTCCTCTCCCTAGTCAAATCATTCAGAAACACAGGGGCTCATATAGACTCTCCAAAGATATCCCACTAGCGTGATATAAAACTCTAGCCCAATTGGTAACGTACCCCTTACATTTGCTTTCCATCCTCATCCCTTCTTTCTCTATTGATCCCTTTCCCTCAGTCCTTCTTCCCTAGAATTGCATATCCCTAGAATTGCCTTGGGCTCTATTTTCTAAAAAAATCCACACTAAAAACAGTTTGCCATCCTATGATCACTACCGTTATTCAATAGCTAATAAAACCATTTAGGGGTTTATTTATAGTTATTTGATTGAGAGACGAAAGAGGAACAGAAGAGAGAACCTTATTTACTAGGCTCCAAGAAGGTAGAGGAGGTTGCCCCACTTGGAGAACTGTGCCAAATTTCCTGACTCCAACTGCTATACTTTGTAGGTAACAGATGGCATAGTGGGTGGAAGGGAGTTACACATGCAACTATTCAAATCTCTAGCACTGAAAATATCTTGATTGCAAGAGGTGACGCTTAGGAAATTTTAGAGACAGACATGTCAGAAATAATTCTGATGTAGCAATAGCAGAATATATAAACAGGTTATCCTATAGGTAATTGTTTGCTTGCACACTATTGAGATTTATATTGATGCATAGTATGCATTCTTCACCAAATATCCAGAGCAAACGTGCTAATGTATTGTGTTTAAAGAATTGCAGCCAGATTTGGGGAAAGAAAAGAACACAACAGGACCACTATTTCTACTCTCTCAAGGGAAGAGAATGAAGTGAAAACAACTCTATCTAATTTGGGGGCCATGAACATTTGCCCTATAATCAGTGGCAATCTAACCGATTTGGTTCTGCAGATGTCGGAATAAAGGGCAAGGAACCCAATAAACATGATAATGTAACATTGACGGTAAAAATAGAGATGTCCAGACAGAATACTGTACAGTGAATACTTTAGATCACACTAATGTCTTATCAAATGTTAAATATATCTTTTGTTGACCTAATTAACATACGAAACAGATTTTGTTTCGATTACACATTAAGTAATCTCATGACGTGTTCTGTTGTGGAGGTTGAGGTTGTATGAGTTCAACATGTGTTGGTAGTGGATGAGTGGGCATCCAAGTGGCAACACGCACTACCTAATTTAAAATAATACGTTAGAGGTTTAACTTGATTGGGGTTACGGGAAGCTTTGACTAATGTCTTATCATTTGAGCAATGAAATGAATATTTATGTCTTGTACTTGTATCTCAAAAGCAATGTTCTTTAACATGTTTAAGTTGCAGTCCTTTAGAAAAAAGACTTTCATTTCCCTCTTAGGTATCTCATAGTAATAGGGCCAATTTCTATGGCAACTCATTTATTAATAAGAAGTTATTATTTCAGGCAAAGACTCTGATGACTATAAAGAAGGAGAAAAGAGTCTTCTGATGCTACTTTAATTTGAATTTTTACTGAGAAGATGAAAAGGGCTGCATATAACATAATTAGTTTGCCTTGTAGTACGCATTTGAAACTACTATTTTGTGAATCTATTTATTTAGCAAATATTTACTGAAGGTGCACCATGTGTAGGCAGTTTTCTAGATGCTGGAGTGACGATGGTGATATAACAAAGTCCTTGCCTTCATGGTCATTTATATTCAAAGAGAAGAGATAGGTAGTAAACAAGTAGATACATAATACAATGCCAGGTTGCGTTTGGTGCTGTGAAGGAAACTGAAACAGAATAAGGGACTGGAGAGTGAAAAAGACCTGGAGACTATATTAGATAGTAAAGCCAGAGAAAACCTCTCTGAAGATATAAGATTCAAGTAGAGACCTGAAGAAGATAAAAATTGATAAAAATCAAAATATCGCAGGGTGTGGTGGCACACATCTGTAATCCCAGCACTTTGGGAGGCTGAGGCAGGCAGATCCCTTGAGCCCAGGAGTTTGAGACCAGCCTGCTCAACACAGGGAGGCCTCATGTCTACAAAAAAAACAAAAATTAGCCAGGCATGGTGGTGCACACCTGTGGTCCCAACTACTTGGGAGACTGAGGTGAGAGGATCAATTGAGCCCGGGAAGCAGAACTTGCAGTGAGCTGAGATTGTGGCACTGAACTCCAGCCTGGGAGACAATGTGAGACTCTATCTCAAAGAAGAAAAAATCAAAATATCTATTCATTCACTGGCTCTTTTAAATGAATTTTTATTTTAAGAATTGCAACATCTATTCATATTTGGAAGTGGTATGTAATATACATTCAGTTTAAGGCATGGGTTGGTGTACTAATGGATTTGAGGATTTCTTGTGATAACTCCGCAATCCACTACTGCCCCTAGGGAACTACTCCTTTAGATCCATCCCTTGTGCCCAACCTATCCCTATTCTCTTTAATGGGCATTTATTTCCTAGTGCTCCCACTTGTGCCATGCTCAGCCCTTTGACCATTAATCCCCTCATCTAAAATGCCAGCCTTTTCTCAACTGTCTACCAATTCAAATTATCTCTTCCCATAAAATTATCTCTTCTGTAATAAGAGATCACTACTTTTTAAAAAATTTACTATTTGCTAGGCACTATGCAAAATGCTTTATATTTATTGTATTCATGTACAAATGTAGGTAGTAACTACTATGATTCCTACTTTGCAGACAAGGAAATGGAAACTTGGGGAGTTTAAGAAACTTGTTTAAGTTCATATAGCTTGGCAATGTCAGGGAATGCCTACACTTTTTCTTTACTCTTTGATGGAAAATTGATTTAAAAAAAATTATTTTATCAAAGTGTATTATCTGTACCTACGAATCAACCTCTCTTCATCTCTCCCCTTCCCTTTACCCTTCCCAGACCCTGGTAAACACTAATTTACTCTATCTTCATGAGATCTACTTTTTCAGTTCCCACACATGAGTGAGAGAACAAGTGATACTTGTCTTTCTATGTTTGTGATGCTCACATTTTAAATTATTATTCTAGTGTGCCTTCCTAGACCATTCTAGGACAACTATTCTATCTTGGTATGATCTCACCCTAGAATGTTTATCATCAGAATGCTGATAAAGAGAAAACCACATTAGGAAATTTCACTAAAAATTACACAAATAAGCTATACAAATGCTGGTTCATTTTAATAATTTTTATTAGCCAAAATCAAAGGAACAGCCTCAAAAGTGAGGAGATCCCTGTTTTCAGTGGTGCTCAAGCAAAGAAAGAGTGATTCTCTCAACTGGGTGAGAAGTTGAATTTAGTGACTTCAAATGTAGAAATCTATGATTCAGATATCTATGCTTTTGCAGCAAGGTTCCATAAAAAGAGGTGGGTGAGTTATAAGCAGCCTGGAGGTGTTCATAAACATAATATACTTGCAAAAAAAATTAAGTAGAATTTTTATGACCTGGTAGTATTTTTGAATTGTTTACCAGACTATATTACATACAAGCACTAATGTCTCTTTGTAATTAATCCCCATGTCAGTATTTCAGTTAGAATTTTCCTCTGTGGTATAAAACCCTTAGGAGCCCTTCAGGGAAGATGTACCAGGAAAGTATTTTATTAGTCCAGAGCTAATATTTAGTCAAAGAAAATATGACAGAACCAAGAAGAAAAAGCTACTTTTAGAGGTATGGGGTTTTTCTATTCCTTCAAATTTACTTTTATACAAGAGATAATCTGAAAAACTTATTTTTGGAATCCAGAAAAAGTATTTAAACAATAAAATTTTTGAAAAGTGCTTTTCATTAGCATTTACTAAAAAGGATTTCACTCATTCATGTATTTTATTGTTCCTTAACAAACCTTAACCTGGAAAATATTATTAAAAGACAATATTTTTTCTGGACAAAACCTTAAAGTTTGTATAAATCTTTAAAAATTTTAAAAATATAAACCTGAGCTCTTCCAGTGCAGTTCTCATGAGGAAGTGGATGTAAGCAGTGCATAGCACAAATGAACAAGCATGCAAGTATAAAGATCCCCCACTTGTACTATCAGTGTGCCACTTGATTCAGTATATGAAGCTTCTACTGTGTTGAGTAGGCTGCTTGTCTCATAATTTTATAAAAATGGCATAGAAAAAAGAGACATAGACACATTATTTTAAACAGACTCTGATTAGTGTTTGATATGGTTTGGGTGTCCTGATTCAAATCTTCTCTGGAATTTCCATGTGTTGTGGGAGGGACCCAGTAGGAGGTAACTGAATCATGGTACTATCAGTGTGCCACTTGATTCAGCATATTAAGCTTCTGCTGTTTTCAGTAGGCTGTTTGTCTACTGAACTATAAAACTACTGTTTTATAAAAACGGCACAGAGAAAAGAGACATAGACACATTATTTTAAACAGACTCTGATTACGGTTTGATATGGTTTGACTGTGTCCCCACCCAAATGTCATTCGGAATTTCCATGTGTTGTGGTAGGGACAGGGTAGGAGGTAACTGAATCATGGGGGCAGGTCTTTCCCATGCTGTTCTCATGATAGCAAATAAGTCTCATGAGATCTGATGGTTTTAAAAAGGGAGTTTCCCTGCATAAGCTCTCTTTGCCTGCTGCCATCCATGTAAGACGTGACTTGCTCCTCTTTGCCTTCTGCCATGATTGTGAGGCTTCCCCAGCCATGTGGAACTTTAAGTCCAATTAAGCCTCTTTTTTCTGTAAACTGCCCAGTGTAGGATATGTCTTTATCAGCAGCATGAAAATAGACTAATACAGTAAATTGGTACCAGTAGAGTGGGGCGTTGCTGAAAAGATACCCGAAAATGTGGAAGCGACTTTGGAACTGGGTAACAGGCAGAGGTTGAAACAGTTTGGAGGGCTCAGAAGAAGACAGGAAAATGTGGAAAAATTTGGAACTCCCTAGAGACTTGTTCAGTGGCTTTGACCAAAATGCTGATGATATGGACAAAGTAATCCAGGCTGAAGTGGTCTCAGATGGAGGTGAGGAACTTGTTGGGAACTGGACCAACGGTGACCCTTGTTATGTTTTGGCAAAGAGACTAGCAGCATCTTGCCCCTGCCCTAGAGATTTGTGAAACTTTGGGAGGCTGAGGTGGGTGGATCACCTGAGGTCAGGAGTTTGAGAACAGCCTGGCCAACATGGTGAAACCCCATGTCTACTAAAAATAAAAAATATTAGCCAGGCATTGTGGTGGGCACCTGTAATCCCAGCTGCTAGGGAGGCTGAGGAAGGAGAATCACTTGAACCCAGGAGGCAGAGGTTGCTGTGAGCCGAGATTGCACCATTGCACTCCAGTACGGGCAACAAGAGTGAAACTCCATCTCAAAAAAAAAAAAAAAAAGAAAAGAAACTGAACTGGAGAGAGATGATGATTTAGGGTATCTGGTGGAAGAAATTTCTAAGCAGCAAAGCATTCAAGAGGTGACCTGGGTGCTGTTAAGGAAATTCAGTTTTATAAGGGAGGCAGAGCATAAAAGGTCAGAAAATTTTCAGGCTGACAATATGACAGAAAAGAAAATCCCATCTTCTGAGGAGAAATTCAAGCCAGCTGAAAAAATTTGCATAAGTAATGAGGAGCTGAATGTTAATCTTCAAGACAATGGGGAAAATGTCTCTTAGGGCATGTCAGAGGTCTTCTCGGCAGCCCCTCCCATCACAGGCCCAGAGGCCTAGGAGAAAAAAGTGGTTTTGTGGGCCAGGCCCAAGGTCCCCATGCTGTGTGCAACCTAGGGACGTGGTGCCCTGCATCCCAGCCACTCTAGCCATGACTAAAAGGGGCCAATGTAGAGCTCAGCTGTGGCTTTAGAGGGTGTAAGCCTCAAGCCTTGGCAGCTTCCATGTAGTGTTGAGCCTGCAAGTGCACAGAAGTCAAGGATTGGGGTTTAGGAACCTTGGCCTAGATCTCAGAGGATGTATGGAAATGCCCGGATGTCCAGGCAGAAGTTTGCTGCAGGGGCAGGGCTGTCATGGAGAACCTTTGCTAGGGCAGTGCAGAAGGGAAATGAGGGGTCTGAACTCCCACACAGACTCCCTACTGGGGGACCACCTAGTGGAGCTGTGAGAAGAGTGCCACCATCCTCCCGACCCCAGAATGTTAGATCCACTGACAGCTTGCACCGTGTGCCTGGAAAAGTTGCAGACACTCAACACCAGCCCATGAAAGCAGCTGGGAGGGAGGCTGTACCCCACAAAGCCACAGAGATGGAGCTGCTCAAGACCATGGGAACCCACCTCTTACACCAGCATGACCTGGATGAGAGACATGGAGTCAAAGGAGATCATTTTTGAGCTTTAAGATTTGACTGCCCCATTGGATTTTGGACTTGCATGGGGCCTATAGCCGCTTTGTTTTGGCCAATTTCTCCCATTTGGAATGGCTGTATTTACCCAATGCCTGTACCCCTTTTGTTTCTAGGAAGTAACTAACCTGCTTTTGATTTTCCAGGCTCATAGGTGGAAGGGACTTGCTTTGTCTCAGATGAGACTTTGGACTATGGATGTTTGAGTTACTGCTGAAATGAGTTAAGACTTTGGGGGACTGTTGGGAAGGCATGATTGGCTTCAAAATGTGAAGACATGAGATTTGTGAGGGGCCAGCATGGAATGATATGGTTTGACTGTGTCCCTGCCCAAATCTCATCTTGAATTTCCAAGTGTTGTGGGAGGGACCCAGTAAGAAGTAATTGAATCATGGGGGTAGGTCTTTCCCATGCTGTTCTCATGATAGCAAATAAGTCTCACAAGAGCTGATGGTTTTAAAAAGGGAAGTTTCTCTGCACAAGCTCTCTTTGCCGGCTGCCATCCATGTAAGATGTGACTTGCTCCTCCTTGCTGTCCACCATGATTGTGAGACTTCCCCAGCCACGTGGAACTTTAAGTCCAATTAAACCTCTTTGTTTTGTAAATTGCCCAGAATCAGGTATGTCTTTATCAACAGTGTGAAAACGACTAATACAGTGTTCTAACAAAAATACAAATGACATGTCATCAGAGAACGGGAGAGGAGAGAATAATTTTTGCCAAGTCTTTTTTATATGAAATTTGAGCTGGGCTCTGAAGGAAATTAGAGGTTTAATTGGCATGTTGTGTTGCTAAAGGGAGGAACCCATAGGCAGGACTGGGAATTTAGATACCATTTAGATTACGAAGGGCTTGAAAATAAAATCTTAAAAGTTATCCTTCTTAGCTGGGCATGTTGGCACACGCCTGTACTCCCAGCTACTTGGGAGGCTGAGGCAGGAGAATTGCTTGAACCCAGGAGGCAGAGGTTGCAGTGAGCCAAGTTCACACCATTGCACTCCAGCCTGTGCAACAGAGCGAGACTGTCTCAACAAAGAAAAAAAAAGGATAAAAAGTTAATGCTTCATGTATTAGTAAATCACCAAAGACTTGCAAGACTAGTTAGGAAACCATCAAGACTTAGGACTGATGGGGAAAGATGACAGAAAAGGAGAAATTAAAGGGGATAATAAATTTTCAAGAACAGTAATGCCATTAAATAAATGGGTGAACATATAAAGAGGAGCACATATGTAAGTCAAATGATAAAATGGGGTGGACATATTAAGTTTTGGGGGCCTTGCATTATTTGGAGTGGTCAAGTAGGCAGCTGGAGGTATAAAACAGAGTGTAGTGTTCTAAACCTGGCAGTTATTATAATTACCCTGCATTGCATTTGCTGTGTACTGGTACTTTCCACTTGGTTATGTGGTTTTTAGAGCAGAATCTATTACTTAAATACATCTTTATATATCACGGAACTTGTTACTGTCCTTTGCAAGAATGAGTTTTTTTTTTTAATGGAATCACGGTTTATATTTTTTATTTGCCAGAAATAAGGATGGGGGGGTAGGTTTTCACTTTGTCTATTCTTCTGTCTCCTGCTGGGATTGTACTTTGCTCATTGATGAGACTTCTCAAGGTAACAATGTTACGTTTGACATTTAGGGGAAATATGAGAAGCCTGATACTTGGGTTGTAGTGCCCTCTGCTGGGAAAAGTGATAGAACATAGGGGTGTTCTCGCAGAAAAGAAAAAAAACAGAAGTTCAGATGTCAGAGACAGTAATTAAAGTCTTTTTATCCTTTAAGCAAGTATATATGTGCATATATATTTTACATAGAAAAATAACTCAAAATAGTGGATGTATTTAAACACCAAGTTATTCTGGTAATTTAAAATGCAATTCCGTTTATAAAAACTAGCTTAACAAATTTCATTAACACATTTATGGAAAGCAAAAATAAATGATAAATCTATCATATACAATTATGTCCCATTTGAGCTTAAAGAAACATAATTATAGGATTTCAGTTATTTATGACTATGCAACCATATGACTTTCCAAGACTGTTCGATGCAAAATTTTCAATTCATTTATACCAACCTAAATGTCCCAATTTAGGCTGGGAAAATATATTCACCATATTCATAAATATCTCATCAATATTTAATGACTAGTGATTTATTGAAAATATCTCATTTAAATTGGAATTTCTTTAAACAAAGGTTAATGAATTTTTTTTCCTTTTGGTTATAAAGTAACCATGCTCATTATGGAAAATATAAGACAGACTCCAGAAATCATTCATAATATCACTAGAATAAACTCTGTTTAAAAAAAAAACACTCTGGTGTCCTATATTTTTTCTAGTCTTTTTTTCTACTCGTGTTTTATATAGCAGAGACAAACTACAGAGCAGTTTTACGTAACTTCTTTCTTTGCATGATGACTTATAAATCTGTGCAATTTTTAAAAATTCTCATCCCAACATTGTACTTGTTTCCTTTTCCCTTTTCTACCCAATTAAAGATAAAACTTCTCCAATACTAGCACAGAGCTTTTGATCATTATACCAGAAAGCATCTCTTGCTTGTCAGAACCTTCCGGGCTCTATTTCTACTCCTCTTTGATCTGGAACTGCACTGTTGCCTACTAGTCATCATTCTAGTTTATTCCCAGAGCCCTCTACTGTTTACTCTGTGAAAACTATTTGTTCTTTGCTACAGTAGAAATTAGTGCCAGCGGTCTTTTTCAACAAATTAGGCCAGAGAAACTTCTGTGTCTCCAAATATACATGTTCTGTCTCACGTTTCTCAGCCTCCTTAAAGTTAAAAGGGGCCATTTAACAAATTTTGGCAAATGATCTAGGAGCATTAGTGGATATATTTTCATTCTGTTAGTGGGTCTATTAGCAGCATTCTCTTGCTCTGTGATTAGGATTGTGAAGGCAAATGTTCACACGGCATAGCCACAAGATGAAAGCAGCCTGGATTGCTAATCCAGCAGCCTGGGAGAGTCATCCTACTGTCAATACCTATGAGTGAGAAGTAAATTTTGGTGTGCTAAGCTATGGAGATTTAAGTGTATGGAACCACAGTAAAATCTAGCCTATCCTGACTAATACATGATAATATATTCAGTCACAGTGTTTGACAATGTTGTTTTCTCCCCTTTGGGTGCCCTTCCCAAGCACCTCCATCCCTTCACCAAGAAGTTTTTCTTGAGCTTCCTCTTATTCATCCCACAGGACACATCTCAGGGGCGTTTACTTGATAAACTTTTGATTGCCCCCACCCCTCATTCTGCGTTAGCTGTCTGTCCCATATGCTTCTGTAGCACCATAAGTATATAAATGAACAGTTCTTGGATATTTATGGATTGATGAAATTATTTTGTAGGTATTAGTTATATAAACTTTTCTTTAGAATAATTATTAGAATAATTAGAATAGATCAGCAGTTTTCAGAGTGTTTTCTGCAGACCCCTAAGGGTCTCTGAGGCTTTTTCAGGAAGTCTGTGAAATCAAACTAACAGTGAAAATAGATTAGTGGCAAAAAAGGCTGGGACTTTTAGCAAATCAAGGTAAAGGCAACAAACTGTACCAGGAGTCATTGCATCATTGTATTTTTCACTGCCATACATTTGCAGTAAAAAAAAATCCAACTTTATTTAAGAATGCCCTGGATGAAACATTAAAGATTATAAATTGCATTGCCTTTTGAAATTGAGTACATACATGTCTTTGTTATGAATGACAAAAGAGAGGTAGACATAAGCATGGTTGCTGCATAATTGAATTGAATGGCAATCTTGAGTAAAAGCACTGAAGTAATTTTATGATTTGCAAGGTGAATGCATCATTTTTACCGTGGAACAACATTTTATTTGCTAAGAGTGACTGAAAACCTATTAGAATCAGAATCAGTATTAATATATTTAGAATCTGCATGTGGCAGATATTTTCGGAAAATGACTATTTGTTGCTAATTATGAAATATGAGATTTATTAAGAAAATTAGAATTTTGGTAAACTTATTTGTGCTACCGTGAACCTGACATCCCCATAATACTTAAAAGATGTTTATAGTGTGATCAGTGATATTAATGAACATGACTTTGTGACACAGTACAATGAAAGGTGTCAACATTTGGAATATTTACTTAACTCAGTGTAGTTGTCTGTTCTCACACTGCTGTAAAGACATACCTGAGACCTGGTGATTTATAAAGAAAGGAGATTTAATTGACTCACAGTTCCACATGGTTGGGGAGGCCTCAGGAAACAACATTCATGGTGGAAGGCGAAGGCGAAGCCAGACACATCTTACATGGCGTCAGGAGAGAGACAGCGAAGGAAGCTACACATTTTTAAACCATCGGCTCTCATGAGAACTCACTCACTATCACAAGAACAGCATGGGGGAAACAACCTCCATGATCCAATCGTTTCCTACCAGGCCCCTCTTCTGACACATGGCAATTACCATTCAAGATGAGATTTGGGTGGGGACACAGAGCCAAACCATATCACTCAGTTAACCAACATTTTCAAAAAGACATACAAATTATGTCACAGAAGCATGCATGAATAAAATATCCATTCAAAATGCAAGATATACTAATGGATTTCAATATAACAACACGTAAAAAGTATGTTGATATGGTTCAATCAACAAGAACAAAGCAAAAAACGTTGCCTCCAGAGAAAGTACCAAAGCTCTTACTATTCCAGATTCCTAGGTGCAGAAGAGGGTTCCTCATAAAAGCTTGGCTGAACTCCCCTACATTCTCCCTTTCTATGCTACAGCACTGCTGTCCTTTGCTTCGAGGCTGCTACCCACCCCAGAAACTATTAAGAGTGATGGGATGGTCCTATCAACCTTTTCCATCAATAGAATAGAAACCAACATATAGATTTTTAGTTGTAGGAAAATGCTAAGAGGGTTCTATGACTACAAAAGTCAACTATTCTTTTGAAACAGGGAGGCTAACAATCTGAGCAGGCTCATTTATAACAGTAAGTACACAGACTCATGAAATAGCTCCTACCCATATAGGAGTGTTGGAGAAAGGAAAATAAAATGAAATAAAAACCCAGCAGAATATGGGTAAGAATGGAAGGACCCATCTTTAGCCTTCATACACACTCTCTTCAGAGGATGTGGAGGGCCCAAGTCCCTTTCTTTCCCAGAAGAGTAACCTTTCCTAAGAGGAACACATGCCACAAATTAAGATTTTACATTTTTGTTGGTTTTGTTTTTGTTTTTGACAGGACTCAACACTCTGAGAAAATGAGAGAGCCAAAAACTCTACATTATTAAAGCAATGTTTCCAAGGATGTTATAGAATAATAATAAGCAAAAAAACAAATTCAGCAGTTTATCGGATCCAAAGAGCCATGTAGAATGTCTTGTGGCTGAGAATGAATGAAGAAAGAAATGAATGAAGGAAGAAACATAAGCAGCTGAAAACTGAAAAGACCAAACTCCAAAAAGGGTTCAGTAGAAAGGGAACTTGATCTAGATGCTGGTTTTATAGAAAAATCAGAGTTACAGAACCTGTATCACCCCACAGACACTGTAAAAGGCCTAATTAATATTTAAGAATAAAGGAGAGATGAGGAGCAAATATAAAACAGTTTAGGTCAGCTATATAACAAAAAATCACCAAGCCAGTGATAATCCAGTTTTTCCCTCTGCAGTGCTCTAAAAGAAGCATCCTTCCCAGAACTTAAAAAAAATTAAGATTATTGACTGGACATTAAGTTTTTGGACTTGGAAAACACTGAGCTCTCTGACGTTTCATTTCTTCTGATAGAAACTAAATAAATACCTAGAATAATCTTTTAAAGTAATCATTGTTTTTCTTTTCTTAATCTCAGGATTTTAAAGTATAGAAATCGAATATGTGTAATAAACAATCTACATTGTCATACCCTTTTAAAACACTTTCATTGAAACCTCTTTTGTACTATGAATGAACTGCATGCATTTTGTTATGCACATTTAATTAATTTGTATGAAATATTTAAGATAAATATTTCTAATCAAAACTAGCTGTGTCAAATTTTGCACTACTCTTAATGATAACATCAAAACTATCAGGAAACATAGTTAAAAATTGTATTGTATTGGCCTGGCACAGTGGCTCCTGCCTGTAATACTGGCACTTGGGGAAGCCAAAGCAGGAGGATGACTTGAGGCCAGGAGTTTGAGACCAGCCTGGGCAACATAGTGAGACCCTATCTCTACATTTCTTAATTTATTTTGTGAAGAAAACAACCAACGTGGTAGTAGTTCTTTTTTAACAACAACAAAAAAAATTATTTACAAGTTTATATAATTAAGTAGAGCATACTTTAAGTTTATGGTATGTTTAAAAATATTTTAAAATATCCATGGAATTATCAATTTGTTTTAAATACCATATGGTAGACATAATACTAATTGGCAGTATTTGATTTTAATAAATAATTCATAAAATTTTTAATACATAAAACAGCTGCATCTGCATTGCTACTTCTCATTGCAAAGTTTTGTCATTAACAAACTTTAATTCAGTAACATACAGAATACAGTTTAAGTTGTAGCTTAAAAATTTATCAGGTATCATCAAGCTATTTTCACTTTAAGGTATACAAATATTTATTTGTAAAAAAAAAAGATTTTTTAACAAAAAAAATGGAGTTTTCTATTCCACATTAATAAACTCTGGCTCTCAGAGACAGATGGGAGCAAAAAAGATTCCAACTCCCAGATAGAGTTCTGGCATGGATTCACATAGAACAATTACACTAGTATTCAAGCTGCATCTGAAGGCTTAAAAACATAAAATTACAAAATTAGAATCTTAGCAGTCACTAGTATCACTTTCCATAATCTCTACTCCTACCCCCACCCCAAGACTAGATCCTTTAATCTCCTCTGCCCCTTCTAGATGAATCGGCATCCAGGCTCCACCTGAATGACAGCCAAATTTGCCAGACCATGATTCAGAGGGCATTTTTACATAGGCCCAAGTGAGAAATATAAAATACCCTACAAATATAAATGCCTTTGTGAAAGTAATGCTGATGTCATTTCCCAGCGTGGACTTCTTACTAGTGTTAGGTATTACCCAAAACTATAAAGAGTTTTCACTCTTTTCAGAAAAAGCAAGCAAGCAAACACACAAACACATAACACCAACAAACAAAAACTCCCACAAAAATGTGAATTGTCAACATCTCTGGTTAAAATCACTTCTTTATCCTGGACTTCTATGACTAAGAGGCAGGATTGTGTAAAGTGGGTGTTGTTCTGCATTCTTGGGCAAGGTTGTTAACCTCTTGGTATCTGTTTA
Source organism: Pan paniscus (assembly GCF_029289425.2). Classification (NCBI taxonomy): domain Eukaryota; kingdom Metazoa; phylum Chordata; class Mammalia; order Primates; family Hominidae; genus Pan; species Pan paniscus. Next base: position 61,711,749 of record NC_073252.2, on the reverse strand, counting down.
TTCATCTATAAAGTTGAAATAATAATAGTATTCTTCATGGAATAGACAGAAGGATCAATTGGGATAATACAGACAAAGTCATTGGAATTGTGCCTGACACATAGTAACAACTCAGTAAATGTTAAGCATTGCTGTTTCATTTATGATGATGATAATGAATACAATATGTAATGTTAATTACCACCAAAGGTATTAAATATCAAGATCATTAATAACTGAAATTTAATATGCTAAGACTACTTTAAAAGGCCTTTGGTATTTCAATGCTTTAAGAAACTGAGTTTATTTATGATATAAAGGAACTAAAAATGCCATTTAAAAGTGATTTAATAAAATTTTAGGACAACTATTATTACATATATACTTATTTTAGATCTTTGGTAAATGCAAAATGGCTATCAGTAGATAGTGTGAAATCCACACTTTCTGGAAGAAGAAAATTCAGTAAGTAAAAGATTTTCTCATATATCTAATCTAGGTCATTGAAGCTCAAGTAAAATTTAAATACTGTATAAGGACTTGTCAAGACACTAAATCAAATTTTCAGTAAATACCAATAAAAATTTTAACTTTTTAAAAGTGAATATTACAGACTGTAGCCACTTAACGCCTGGAGACTGTGTGGTTCATAAAACAGGGCCCTAGGCTCGCTTCTGGGGACTGTGGGACTGGGACTATGGCCAGAAATTAATATTTGTGTCACACAAAAAACCCACCTGCAGAGATACCGTGCTTACCTCCTTCTTGAAATCCCTTCTTTCCCGCCTCCAGCCTCTGACCCCTACTTAACTTTCTCCCCAGACCCCTACCCCCACCGCAGCTTCCAGAACCATCTTCTGGGCCTTCCCATCATCCCCCAGCCCAAGACCAATTCAGCCTTTCTTTTGTGTGCGTGTCTGGTTAGCTCCTTTCCAAAGAACCATGAGTTCCCACATCAGCCAGAATTACTGCACCGAAGTGGAAGCCGCCGTCAGCAGCCTGGTCAACCGGCAGCTGCGGGCTTCCCTTACCTACCTCTCTCTCATCCTCCATTTCCACCGCGACGACGTGGCCCTGGAGGGCATGGGCCACTTCTTCTGAGAGCTGGCCCAGGAGAAGCGACAGGGCGCCCAGAGTCTGTGGAAGACGCAAAACCAGCGCGGAGCCCTCTGCGATGCCACCCAGAAGCCGTCCTGGGATGAACAGGACAGCAGTTTGGGCGCCCTGCGAGCCGCGTTGGCCCTGGAGACGAACCTGAACCAGGCCCTGCTGGATATGCACGCCCTGGGCGCAAAGCATGCAGACTCTCACCCCTGCGGCTTCCTGGAGAACCACTTCCTAGGCCGCGAACGGAAACTCATCCCGACCAAACTCAGCAGGCTGGAAGGGCCCAACCCGCGCTGGGCAGGCCTCTTCCTCCAGCGCAGCAAGGAGCCTGCGGCCCCCAGGGGCCTTCAAGAGGCCCGCCGGCCACATCCCTCTGTCAGACCTGGGGCGGCGTCCACCCGAGCTGCTCCCTTCAGCCTCAAGATACTTTTTTTTTCTTTCTTTTTGAAAGAGTCTCCCTGCCTGGGGTGGGTGCAGTGGTGATCTGAGCTCACTGCAACCTCCGCCTCCCCGGTTCAAGTGATTCTCCTGCCTCAGACTCCCGAGTAGCTGAGATTACTGGCGCGAGCCGCCACCCCTGGCTAATTTTTGTATTTTTAGTAGAGACGGGGTTTCACCATGTCAGCCAGCCTGGTCCCGAACTCCTGACCTCAAGTGATCCGCCCGCCTCGGCCTCCCAAAGTGCTGGGATTACAGACGTGAGCCACCGGGCCCGGCCCTCAAGATACTTTTTAACCACCCCGTGCACTCCCGCAAGCTATGGTCCAAGTAGAAGCAACCCTTCTTTTTACAGAAAAAGAGGTTAAAAAGAGAAAGAGAGGAAAACCCACCCACGAATTCTCAAAAAAGCAAACAAAAACCAAAAAGAAAACTGTTATTGAACAGTTTGCTTTTAAATTTGTTTTAATTAAAATACATTACACATTTTCAGAGTGCATAGAGACTTTTTCAAAATATGTTACAAATAAGGAATTTCCACAGAAACTTGTAACAACAGTAAAGAACTACTACTCTGCCTGGTCACCGTAAGTCTAAAATGTGCTGTTTTGCCTGGTTTTGCTGATGGTGTAATTCTTTCACAATGATTGCAAGAATTGACCAAGACCCCATACAAATAAAAGAGTGTAACTCAGTGCCTACATTCAGACTAGATTTAGGTCACAACCACACCCCTTCCACAAAAGCTATGACATGAAGGCAGATATAGCATATTCCAACCCAATCCGCATAAAGTATTGATTCCAGTCACTCACAGTGACTAATTTACCATGGACAAGGGCACACTTTCACAATTCTAGAAAGTCTGAATGACAAAAACCAAGAGTTTATGCTGTGATGAGATAGCCATGATGTGAGTTAATGAAATAGAAAAATAATTCATATTATAATAGTCTGTTTTTGATGTGAACACTGTCTTTGCTTAGGCTTTTCTGGACCAAACCTGAGATGTCTTGTTTTGTCTTGTTGAGTTGGCTTAGAAGTCCATAAATATTCCCTCAGGACGGCAGTTCTTTCAAAACAGCCATTGTACACACTAATTTAAAATACATGTTAAATAAGGCTTAGGAGTAACTACAATAGTTGCTAGGAGATGATTTTCTGTTAGACACCCGTCTCAGAGGCAATCCAGTTGCAGTAGGTGGTCACTCACGTGTAGACCCCTGGGCTATTGATTGCACCACATTCATTCCTTCGCCAGCTCACTACTCCAACAAGGTACCAAATATACCAAATATTTCGAGAATTAGGATGAACTAGTGGTCCTCCAGAGTCACCCTGAATAAAAAAAAGAATATTTATCATTGTGAGAATTTCCTTTCAGATACTTTACACTAAATGATAACCCCAGATAAAGTTTGTAAGTCATTAGCATTTTACCCACGGTGTAAATCCCTGTGTCACCATTAACCTCAACTGTGACTGACCAGAATACCTTGCCTAGGACTCTGGAGTTTACCTGAAACTGAAAGGTGTGATTTATTTTTAAAATTTATTTATATTTTAGAGACAGGGTCTCACTCTGGCTCCCAGCCTGGAGTGCGGTGGCATAATCACAGCTCACTGCAGCCTGGAACTCCTGGGCTCAAGCGATCCTCCCACCTAGCCTCCTGAGTAGCTAGGAATACAGGCATGCCACCCCACTGAGCTAGCTATTTTTTTAATTCTTTATAGAGATGAGGTCTCACTGTGATGCCCAGGCTGGTCTTGAACTCCTGATGTCAAACAGTCCTCCTGCCTTGGCTTCCCAAAGTGCTAGGATTTCAGGCATGAGCTGCTGCACCAAAGGTGTGATTTAATAAGTTACAAGCTTTAATTCCATGACAAAACTTTGGAGACATATGAATATACTTAGAATATAGGAGTTCATATCTGAGAAAAGTAGCAGAACTCTCACCATGAGGGAGTAAGAAAGTGAGAGGAATTTCGAATGGGCGAAAAGTAATTGAAAAAATTCTGAGACTGATTATTTATTGAAATGTAGCTAAGAATCTGGACTGTGATGCTGGACAGCCTAGGTTTGTATACCAGCTATGATGTGCAAATTACTAAAATTTCCTCTGCTTCTATTTCCTCATCTATAAAATGAGAATACTGGTATTACCTACATCATAAGAGTGTAATGATGATTAAATGAATCAATATTTGTAGAGGACTTAGAACAGTGTTTGACTCAGAATAAGTCCAGCATAAATGTTTGTTAAACACTTAAAAACATATGCTGCATGTAGGGAAGAATTACTTTAGTGCCAAAGCTGAGAGGAACTTTGACAGGATTGGAAAAGTGAAAATTAATTGAAGTATAGAATTGTCTCCATATTGATGATTTTCATAAAGTAAAAGCAGTTATTTATATACTATTGGTCAATGTAAATAATGGCCAGAATTACCTGGCAGGCATCTATATTTCCTTCCATGTACCCAGCACATAGCACTGTATCCTGTACCATACTACGATAGGCTTCTTTAGCATTACAAGTGTTTGTATCAATAATCTTCACAGATGCTTTCTGAAGGAACACTGGGTATTTACCTAAAGGAATTAAATATTATCGGCAAACAAGCTGAAAGAGCTGGATGACCTTGATTTATCCTTTGTACATAAGACCCATATTTGACTGTTGCATACTTTTAGAATGAAAAGCCAACTCACTTTCCTCACTCAAAATGATAACAAAGAGATGTTCAAATTATAATTTGAAATATGTTTCTAATGTTGCCTGTCTCTCTTTATCTCTCTTCCTACATCTTTGGACTAGAGCTTTCTCAATTGGCTTTTCCAGGTTAGGGAGGTTCTACAACCAAATTGGTTTCCTTGGAATGTTTGAAACCCAGGCAGTTTGCAAAGTCATAACTCCATATGCATCATTCCTTAAAAGATTGTCTGAGAGCACTCAACATCTGGAGGTAAGTGATGCCTTTCACTCGACACCTAGATTACTATTTTCCTGTTGCTTTTGTACCTTACATGGTATGTTAAGTTTTCACTGATCTTACCATTAAATGAAACTCTTCCCCATCCTGTAACAACAACTCCTTCACCAGGTGGAAAAATATGTGTGGCTTCAGGAAGACAAACTCGATGTACATCATTCTTAAATAAAACTTTTTTAGTGAGCAGTATAAGTGCAATATCATCATGATGTTCATCCTGGATGTAGTCTTCATGAATAATAATTTGTTGAACATCATGTTGCATATAGGGAAGAGTTACTTTCGTGCCAAAGCTGACAGTATAGTTTTTTGGATTTTTTGCCCTAAAGAAATAAAAATCGTGTATTTTGTACTTATTTCAAGATAATAGAGATACATTCTGCATCTACTGTACTCTTTTCTTGGCATGAGTATTTCCTTGCTCTATAGTCCATTAGCAATGATATAATCTGATTTTTAACTCATTTGAAAAAATCTTGAGTTCCTACACCATACACCATGTAAGGCAATGGGGGAATAGAATAAAAATAAATGGCCATGCCATCGAAAAGTTTAAATCTGGTGAAAGGTAGGTGTAAACACTAGCAGTTATAATAGGTTAAATAGTGGTGTATATAATTAGTGGGACTACAAAATAGGAAGACTTAAATCTGTATTCTTAAAGGAATGGAAGATTTCTTAGGGAAAATAGCATTTTGGATAAGACTATGGGACTAAGTCGCATTTGCCTAAAAGGCGAGGAGATGGGGGCAGGCATGTGCAGAGAGGAAGGTACATATGAAATAGAATGTGTTTCAGCAACTACAAGTAGTTTAGGATGTCTGTATTATAAAGTGATGAGAGGTGAGTATCATGTGAAGAAAAAATGCACTGTCCAGAATGAATGACTCTTCCCATTTTTACTGAAAAGTTAGGAAAGTCTTAGATAGGCTTACCATATAATTTTTCTTCCAAACCGGGACACTTTTGAGAATGAAAGGGAGTGCTGCTAATATTTAAACAGGGATAACAGGTGCAAACTGGAACTTCCTCCAAAGCCTTTGGTTTCTGTAGCTTTGGGCAACATAATGAACTTAACACTTTAAAACAGTGAGCTGCAGTCACCAAGTGTCTTTCACTGATCAGTGATGCCCCACAGTAGTGTTGCCCACTCATTTTAAGGCTTCCTTGTCATGGTCATTCTCCTTCCTGATCAATGGAACCTCCCCTGACTCTATCAAATGTAGGTGGCATCCTTGCTCGTCTCCCACAGCCTGTCAGAAAAAGTCAGTTTTGCTTCATTAAAAATAGGAAAATAACATTTGATTACAAAGCAGAGAGTGAGCTGAATTGGCTTTGTGTGGTTATATCTGACAATATCTTGTGCTGATAGGTACAGTGTAATCTGTACAGGAATCACTAGCAGCCAGTGGATTGCTTGCATACCCAACATACTGTCTCCAAGACACCAGCACTTGGAGAATGTGTGAGCTGTGGAAGGCAGATAAAGTTATGGTTAAGTCCATGCTCTGCAACCAGACTCCCTGAGTTTGAATTCTGGCCTCGTCATTTACAAGCTGGATGAATTTGGGCAATTATTTCACTTCTTTGTGCTTCAGTTTCCCCATCTCAAAAATGGAATCATAATCATAACCATCTGTAGGATGGTTACAAATATTAAATGAATTACTGTATATGTAAAACACTTAGAACTGTTCCTAACCAATAGTAACAAATCATGATTGCTGTGCTTTAGATCACCTCATAAATTTAATTAAAAAGTATCTGAACTTATGGTTGTTGATAATTTTTGCAGCACTGACCTTACTGATTTCTGAAATAGAACAAAAAATTCATAGTAAATTTAAAACCTAGCACCACTGACTTTGGGGCGATGGATTAAGACGATAGGTCAAGCAGGGCAGAAGAGTCCGTAAATAATTTGAAATTTCAAAATAAAGTGTTAATACAAAGGAGAGAACACTGGTTTATTGGAATTGTTCTTTTACTATACATGAATGTATTATATGGAGGTACCATCTTCATGGCTCCGCAGGAGAGACTTCTTTCTTATTTAATTAGAATTGTATTCTACATCATCTAAAGTGGAAAACTGTGAGTGTCTTTTCTTAGAAGAAGAGGAATTCCCTACAAGTGAACCTAATTCCTGTCAGTATACAAAAAAATAACTTTTAAAAAGTGACCTGTCTTATAATGGTGGGTCCACTGCTGTTTTTGAAAGTTATAGGAGATTTTTAAAAGATTAGCAAGACACATCAGTACTTATAAGGACTGTTTAAAGTATCAATATCTGCTTTTGAATGAAAAGCAGCCTGCCCTCACCCCTGAATCAAGTAAAAGGTTTGGTATTATTGTGATTTGATTGTGTTTTTAATAGTGAAGAATACAAATAATTGCTCTGATATAAAAGTGACATTCATTTGAAAATATTGAAGATCAGTTTTGTGTCTGATATTTGTGATATATGCTAGGGATAAAATGATGAAAGTAACACCACTCCCATCATGAGCTTACCCACAAGCCTCAGAGAATTCAGATCTGTAGTCAAGGATCCTGAGTGGTTCTTCAGCATCTGATGTAAGATACTTTCAATTCTTTTTCTTGTGTTTTCTTTCATTGATCTGGGACCCTTGAATACCAGCCATATATGTGCTGTCACTCTGTTGTTATCAGGACTGGAAACAACATAAAGTTTTCATATGTTGCTGAAAACAGCATTTTCTTCCTCTTTGTCTGATCTTTCATAGCTTGGTTTCTTCTGCTCTTTTGTGGGTTTGTGGAGTACCTTTATGTTAAGCACAGGACCATCCATCCTCTTATATTTGCTTGGTGACAGTATGCATGCAGCTGTATTATTCAATATAGAGGACAAGCAGTTACACAAATCTAAAAAAAGGGAGGCCGGGAGTGGTGGCTCACGCCTGTAATCCCAACACATTGGGAGGCCAAGGCGGGCAGATCACCTGAGGTCAGGAGTTTGAGATCAGCCTGGCCAACAAGGTGAAACCCCATCTTTACTAAAAATACACAAAATTAGCCAGGCATGGTGGTGGGTGCATGTAATCCCAGCTACTTGGGAGGCTGAGGAAGGAGAATTGCTTGGACCTGGGAGGCGGAGGTTGCAGTGCGTCGAGACCGCACCTCTGCACACCAGCCTGGGCAACATGAACAAAAGTCTGTCTCAAGAAAAAAAAAAAGAGTTGCCTGAGGCATAGGGTAAAGGTATCACCTAAGAATTGGGATGATTTATTAATACATTCATCAATCATTTGTTGAACAACTGCTATAGACAAGCAACTGAGCTAGGTGCTATTAGGTGATGCAAGGGTGACTAAGACACAGTTTCTACTCTCAAGGAAATTGTAGATTTTTAGGGAAGATAAAACATATATACAAATTACTAAAATAAATGAGGTGGAAGCAATAATTTATTTATCTTATCTGGAGATATTCCCAGGAAGGTTAAGTCATTTTTTACATAAAAGATCAGAGAAATTTGCATGGAGGAAGTGACATACACAATGAAACAATGTATTTTTGTTTTTGCTTCATTATCAAGCAGAAAATTGCATAAAGCAGAGATGAGAAGGAATATTTCTTCAGAATAATTGATGGCAATAATATTAATTAGCATGGATTAGGCATCTGCTATATTCCAATGTACTTTGTATTACGTAGCCAATGTACTTTGCTATCACATTTATTAGCACAGTCTCCACAACAATCCTGCAGCATAGGTGTTATCTTCATTTTATAGACAAGGAAAAATTGAGGCTCTGGAAAGTTATATAATGTATTCAAGAGTAAGTACACACTACACTAGGATTTAGATTTAGTGCAGTTGACTGTATAACCGGGGCTCTTTACAGAGCTGTCTGTATGCTGTACACTGTCACTCTGTGCCTAGTCATACAGTAATGGCAGTGTCTAGGAGATTGGGCTCAACCAGAAGAGGATCTTTAATGCTAGCTGAGGGGTAGCAGTGATGGAAAGTTGTTGAGGTAAACTGTATTTGAGGAAAATTAATCTGACCATGGGTTTTAGGGAAGATTTGTCTGGAAACAGGAAAAGGGCAGTCAGCCTGAGGAGCTAGCCAATAGACATGCAGGAATTGTTAAGGAGTCCTGAAGCTTGTGTCTGAAGTGGCATTATTATGCTTTGAGACTTCCTCAGGGATGTTCAATATTTTGGCACATAAATCAATAATAATTCCTGGGAAGCACTCAGGTCACATAAGTTTGATTATTATAGCAGCGTATGCTAAAGTGAAAAGCTTTGTCCTGTGGCCTCTTCATGACTGCCTTTTGGGCCATGCTGTTTATAGATACTTGAATTTACATGCATGGGGAAACAAAACAGAGACATCTCCCGTGGTTGCAGTCATCTCTGAGAGATATCTGGGCCCTTCAACTTTAATCTCACATTTATGTTCAATACCAAAATTGACCTCCAATGTTAATGCTAGTTGAGAGCTTAATCTATTCTACAATTCCAGGAGTCCCATGAGCAGGGAAGAAGAGCAGACATAGTCCTGCGACACTGATGGAAATAAAAGCAATAATTGCCTTCATCTGAAATGTGTTTATTTGTGAGTGTTTCCACACATATTTTCTTTTCTTTTTTATCCTTAGTACTGTTCTATGAGTGAGGCAAAGCAAATATTACTACTAACATGTAATGAGATAGTGGAACAGACTCAAAGCGATACAGTAACTTGCCAAAGACTCTAGGGCTATTAAATGGCAAAGGCTGGGCTCAGGTTATCTAAATCTATTCTATGGCTACCTAGGCTAGTTCATGCCACTCCAAACCCACATGTAGGGAACACAGCATAGCTATTTTACTTCTTATTATGGTGACTAGAAGGTTTTCTTGATCTCAAAGTCTAGTGTAAATATGCTGTCTCCTAACCTGTATCTACTAAGAATTCTAGGGGTATTTCCACAAAGCGTTTAGCTGACTTGCAAGTCAAAAGACGGGAGAAAACAGGATCTATATTTATGCTACTGCTAAATAAAAATTTTAGAGCATCAAACATTGGTCTATGGGACTATCTAATGTTTTCTGAACATAAATATTTAGGAAACCAAAAGGATGAGACATTTATAATTTGAGGATTAATGTATCCTCAATACATCTAGTGAACTCAACTATATGGCCCCAATCTTAGGTTTCATATTGAAAAATTAGTCTGACATTTATGATAATGCTTGATATTCATAGCTTGTTGGCTAAGGACTATAACATATCAATAGATTCTTTTCACAGAGAAATTTGAAGTGTCCTGGTATGTATGATCAGATGATCTCTTTTTTGATGGTTAATGTTGGTTACTTACACCAGTGTGATGACTTGAGAAAAGATATATTGTCTGTAAATGCTAGAACTTTGAAATGCATCAACCATCTGTTAACAGAGAAAATAGAGTCAAATATCAAATTCCAATACTTATATTTCAGAGAATTAACAATGAAATATAGGAAAATACTAACTTACCTAGTCTCAAGAATTTGGCTAAGATAGTTATTTTCTGGTGATGTTTCCCTTTCATAATTGCTATTATATGGGATATCCAGCATTTTAAAGCTACCTTGGTAGAAGTAGATCCTGTTTGCTGTGAGATCAAGAAATGATCCAAGAATTATTTAAATGAAATAAGCTTCAAATCCAGATATAGATACACAGCAATAAAAACTAGTATGTATTGTGCTCATATTAGATATTGATACACTCTTTGGGTACAGTTGACTAGATCATCTAGGCATTGTGTTTACAGGACCAAGTATGAAATAGATATATATTTATATTATGTGATATAAATATATATTATATATATCTATATTCCTGTTTCAACCAATATGCTACTTTGTCTGAACTTTGAGATATATATATATCAATCATAAATAGACAGAGATAAGAGAATGTTTGAGATAGTAGATGAAGATATAAAGTTCAGACAGAGTAAAATGTTGGTTGAGACAGGAATATATACTATAAAGAGATTTCCATCTATAGTAATCAACTGTCAGATTATGAATAAAAATAGTTACCATGTAAGTATCTACTATGTGAAGATACTTTAGAAAAACTTTATGAAATATATTAATCGTTCAGGAAAAGTGTAGTCTCAGAGAGACTAAGTAATTTACCCAAAATTATACAGCCACTAAGAAGAGCCAAGTATCAAAACTCAATTTGTCTGACTCCAAAGCCTATACTTAAGCTATTATATTTCCTTCCTAAAATTTCATAGATACTAAGCTACTTGACATATGACATGTGTTATCTCCAATGTGATACATATTCAACATTTAGCAATATGCTACATACTGCATGAGTGCCAAGCATATAAGAACTAAATAAATATTAATATTATTTTGCAATATGATTATTGCCTTTGAAAAGCATCTTGTGGAAGAGATGATATGAATGAAACCATTACATGTGATATTAATATGATATAATTAAATGGCAAAGTTTATTTTTCAACTGCAAGTTCTATGTGAATGCAGAAAAGGAGACAATATGATTAAATATAATATCACTATAAATGTGAAAATATTTTATAATGAAGTTGATGGAAAAAGAAGTCAGAAAGTTCTTAACAAAATGCTGAAAATGGGTTGATTATAAGTGATTTATGAAGGAACATTGTTAATTTCAGTTAGCTTTTCTGTGGGTCATAGACCTTTTACTATAGAGATAAACTGATAAAGCTTTATAACAGTAGCTTACTAGGTTTTTTTATAAGTAGCAAAAACTAGACCCTGAAACTATGCAACTTCTCTCTCGTAATTCAATGTTCCCAATGCATCATTCAGTTATTTGGATTCCTAATTATTTCTATCTATTACAATGTTCAACAGCCATGAATATTCCTTAATTAATACAAGATTAAATTAATGTAACTAATAGATTGGCAGGATATGGATTGGTTGATTACAACTGAACGGAGCTCTCTTCCCAGAGAGAGTGAATAAATTGAATTTGTAACATCTATGGTAATTAAGATAAAGAAAACATACCCTAGAACAAGAAAATCAACTCTTGAATATCCTGTTACTAATTTAATTTTGTGTAGCAGTCTTAATGGGACACTGAGATTGCTCACTAACTATACTGAGGCCACTGTGAATACAGCCATTCTGCTCAGTTGATACCTAATGAGATGAAAATAACTTCTGGGAATGGGATGTCTACAAGGCATACTTGTACCATATGATTAACATTTCCATCTATATAAGTAGTTTAAATGCCAATATGAATTGAGAAAGATGAATAATGGAGCAGAAAAAAAAGGAAATCATTCTATAACTTTTCCATAACTTAATTATTTAAAACCTATAATTAAATATATTTAATTATATTAAAACCTATTCTGGAAAGAAAACCTAAAACACACACACACATATATATTGTTTTCCTGAGTGCTCTGGATGCAATATCAGGGTTTAAGCATAAATTAAGAGAGGACTTCTAGCTGAAGCTGACAGAGCAAAAACGCTTTTACATTTTCTTACCCCTAAGCCGAGAAAAAGAACAAAGGATAAGAATAGTGGGTTGTAGTCTAAGGAAACAAACAATGCAGCTACAACTTACAACTTCAAATTAAAAAATGTGAAGCAAACATGCTCCAAACTGTGAAATATACACTGAAGTGAGAAATTATATACATCAGAGATAACATCTCACAAATTAAGCTAGATGCACATTTTTCTAAAAGTTCTCAATGTTTAAGTATCAAGACTTCAAAGATGGCTGGGTGCGGTGGCTCACACCTGTAATCCCAACACTTTGGGCGGCCGAGGCAGGTGGATCACCTAAGGTCGCAAGTTCGAGACCAGCCTGGCCAACATGGTGAAACCCTGTCTCTACTAAAAATACAAAAATTAGCTGGGCTTGGTGGCAGGAGCCTGTAATCCCAGCCACTTGGGAGGCTGAGGCAGGAGAATTACTTCAACCCAGGAGGGGGAGGTTGCAGTGAGCCTAGATTATGCCACTGTGCTCCAGCCTGGGCGACAGAGCAAGAGTCCATCCCTTAAAAAAAAAAAGAAAAAAAAAAAAGACTTCAGAGCTTAGAAAAAGACAGGAATATTTCTGTAAAGGCCTATTTTAACACTGCATAATGGCAAAAGTAATAATAAAAGTGAGGGTGGAGCCAAGATGGCCGAATAGGAACAGCTCCAGTCTACAGCTCCAGGCATGAGTGATGCAGAAGATGGGTGATTTCTGCATTTCCAACTGAGGTACTGAGTTCATCTCACTGGGGACTGTTGGACAGAGGGTGCAGGACAGTGGGTGCAGCGCACAGAGCGTGAGCCGAAACAGGGAGAGGCATCACCTCACCCAGGAAGCGCAAGGGGTCAGGGAATTCCCTTTCCTAGTCAGAGAAAGGGGTGACAGATGGCACCTGGAAAATCGGGACACTCCCACCCTAATACTGCGCTTTTCCAACAGTCTTAGCAAATGGCATACCAGGAGATTATATCCCACGCCTGGCTTGGAGGGTCCTACGCCCATGGAGCCTCGCTCATTGCTAGCACAGCAGTCTGAGATCAAACTGCAAGGTGGCAGCAAAGCTGGGGGAGGGGCGCCCACCATTGCCAAGGCTTGAGTAGGTAAACAAAGCGGCTGGGAAGCTTGAACTGGGTGGAGCCCACTGCAGCTCAAGGAGGCCTGCCTGCCTCTGTAGACTCCACCTCTGGGGACAGGGCATACCAAACAAAAGGCAGCAGAAATCTCTGCAGACTTAAATGTCCCTGTCTGACAGCTTTGAAGAGAATAGTGGTTCTCCCAGCAAGCAGCTGGAGATCTGAGAACAGACAGACTACATCTTCAAGTGGGACCCTGACCCCCGAGTAGCCTAACTGGGAAGCACCCCCCAGTAGGGGTAGACTGACACCTCACACGGCCGGGTACTCCTTTGAGACAAAACTTCCAGAGGAACGATCAGGCAGCAACATTTGCTGTTCACCAATATCCACTGTTCTGCAGCCTCCGCTGCTGATACCCAGGCAAACAGGGTCTGGAGTGGACCAACAGCAAACTCCAACAGACCTGCAGCTGAGGGTCCTGACTGTTAGAAGGAAAACTAACAAACAGAAAGGACATCCACACCAAAACCCCATCTGTACACCGCCATCATCAAAGACCCAAAGTAGATTAAACCACAAAGATGGGGAAAAAACTCAGCAGAAAAACTGGAAACTCTAAAAATCAGAGTGCCTGTCCTCCTCCACAGGAACACAGCTCCTAACCAGCAATGGAACAAAGCTGGATGGAGAATGACTTTGATGAGTTGAGAGAAGAAAGCTGCAGACGATCAAACTACTCTGAGCTAAAGGAGGAAGTTCGAACCCATGGCAAAGAAGTTAAAAACCTTGAAAAAAATTACACGAATGGCTAACTAGAATAACCAATGCAAAGAAGTCCCTAAAGGACTTGATGGAGCTAAAAACCAAGGCACGAGAACTACATGACAAATGCACAAGCATCAGTAGCCAATTCGATCAACTGGAAGAAAGGGTATCAGTGATGGAACATCAAATGAATGAAATGAAGTGAGAAGAGAAGTTTAGAGAAAAAAGAATAAAAAGAAACTAACAAAACCCCCAAGAAATATGGGACTATGTGAAAAGACCAAATCTACATCTGATTGGTGTACCTAGAAGTGACTGGGAGAATGGAACAAAGTTGGAAAACACTCTGCAGGATATTATCCAGGAGAACTTCCCCAATCTAGCAAGGCAGGCCAACATTCACATTCAGGAAATAGAGAGAATGCCACAAAGATACTCCTTGAGAAGAGCAACTCCAGGACACATAATTGTCAGATTCACCAAAGTTGAAATGAAGGAAAAAATGTTAAGGGCAGCCAGAGAGAAAGGTACGGTTACCCACAAAGGGAAGCCCATCAGACAAACAGCGGATCTCTCGGCAGAAACTCTGCAAGCCAGAAGAGAGTGGGGGCCAATATTCAACATTCTTAAAGAAAAGAGTTTTCAACCCAGAATTTCATATCCAGCCAAACTAACCTTCACAAGTGAAGGAGAAATAAAATACTTTACAGACAAGCAAATGCTGAGAGATTTTGTCACCACCAGGCCTGCCCTAAAAGAACTCCTGAAGGAAGCACTAAACATGGAAAGGAACAACTGGTACCAGCCACTGCAAAAACATGCCAAATTGTAAAGACCATTGAGTCTAGGAAGAAACTGCATCAACTAACAAGCAAAATAACCAGCTAACATCATAATGACAGGATCAAATTCACCTATAACAATATTAACCTTAAATATAAATGGGCTAAATGCTCCAATTAAAAGGCACAGACTGGTAAATTGGATAAACAGCCAAGACCCATCACTGTGCTGTATTCAGGAAACCCATCTCATGTGCAGAGACACACATAGGCTCAAAATAAGGGGATGGAGGAAAATGTACCAAGCAAATGGAAAACAAAAAAAGCAGGGGTTGCAATCCTAGTCTCTGATAAAACAGACTTTAAACCAACAAAGATCAAAAGAGACAAAGAAGGCCATTACATAATGGTAAAGGGATCAATTCAACAAGAAGAACTAACTATCCTAAATATATATGCACCCAATACAGGAGTACCAAGATTCATAAAGCAAGTCCTTAGAGACCTACAAAGAGACTTAGACTCCCACACAATAATAATGGGAGATGTTAAGACCCCACTGTCAACATTAGACAGATCAACGAGGCAGAAAGTCAACAAGGATATCCAGGAATTGAACTCAGCTCTGCACCAAGCGGACCTAATAGACATCTACAGAACTCTCCACCCCAAATCAACAGAATATACATTCTTCTCAGCACCACACCACACTTATTCCAAAATTGACCACATAGTTGGAAGTAAAGCACTCCTTAGCAAATGTAAAAGAATAGAAATTATAACAAACTGTCTCTTAGACTACAGTGCAATCAACCTAGAACTCAGGATTAAGAAACTCACTCAAAACCACTCAACTACAGGTAAACTGAACAAACTGCTCTTGAATGACTACTGGGTACATAACGAAATGAAGGCAGAAATAAAGATGTTCTTTGAAACCAATGAGAACAAAGACACAACATACCAGAATCTCTGGGACGCATTCAAAGCAGTGTGTAGAGGGAAATTTATAGCATTAAATGCCCACAAGAGAAAGCAGGAAAGATCTAAAATTGACACCCTAACATCACAATTAAAAGAACTAGAAAAGCAAGAGCAAACACATTCAAAAGCTAGCAGAAGGCAAGAAATAACTAAGATCAGAGCAGAACTGAAAGAAATCGAGACACAAAAAACCCTTCAAAAAATCAATGAATCTAGGAGCTGGTTTTTTGAAAAGATCAACAAAATTGATAGACCACTAGCAAGACTAATAAAGAAGAAAAGGGAGAAGGATCAAATAGATGCAATAAAAAATGATAAAGGGGGTATCACCACCGATACCACAGAAATACAAACTACCATCAGAGAATACTATAAACACCTCTACGCAAATAAACTAGAAAATCTAGAAGAAATGGATAAATTCCTCGACACATACAGCCTCCCAAGACTAAACCAGGAAGAAGTTGAATCCCAGAATAGACCAATAACAGGCTCTGGAATTGAGGCAATAATCAATAGCTTACCAACCAAAAAGAGTCCAGGACCAGATGGATTCACAGCCGAATTCCACCAGAGGTACAAGGAGGAACTGGTACCATTCCTTCTGAAACTATTCCAATCAATAGAAAAAGAGGGAATCCTCCCTAACTCATTTTATGAGGCCAGCATCATTCTGATACGAAAGCCAGGCAGAGACACAACCAAAAAAGAGAATTTTAGACCAATATCCTTGATGAACATTGATGCAAAAATCCTCAATAAAATACTGGCAAACCGAATCCAGCAGCACATCAAAAAGCTTATCCACCATGATCAAGTGGGCTTCATCCCTGGGATGCAAGGCTGGTTCAATATACGCAAATCAATAAATCTAATCCAGCATATAAACAGAGCCAAAGACAAAAACCACATGATTATCTCAATAGATGCAGAAAAAGCCTTTGACAAAATTCAACAACCCTTCATGCTAAAAAGTCTCAATAAATTAGGTATTGATGGGACGTATTTCAAAATAATAAGAGCTATCTATGACAAACCCACAGCCAATATCATACTGAATGGGCAAAAACTGGAAGCATTTCCTTTGAAAACTGGCACAAGACAGGGATGCCCTCTCTCACCACTCCTATTCAACATAGTGTTGGAAGTTCTGGCCAGGGCAATTAGGCAGGAGAAGGAAATAAAGGGTATTCAATTAGGAAAAGAGGAAGTCAAATTGTCCCTGTTTGCAGATGACATGATTGTATATCTAGAAAACCCCATCGTCTCAGCCCAAAATCTCCTTAAGCTGAGAAGCAACTTCAGCAAAGTCTCAGGATACAAAATCAATGTACAAAAATCACAAGCATTCTTACACCCCAATAACAGACAAACAGAGAGCCAAATCATGAGTGAACTCCCATTCACAATTGCTTCAAAGAGAATAAAATACCTAGGAATCCAACTTACAGGGGGTGAAGGACCTCTTCAAGGAGAACTACAAACCACTGCTCAATGAAATAAAAGAGGATACAAGCAAATGGAAGAACATTCCATGCTCATGGGTAGGAAGAATCAATATCGTGAAAATGGCCATACTGCCCAAGTTAATTTATAGATTCAATGCCATCCCCATCAAGCTACCAATGCCTTTCTTCACAGAATTGGAAAAAACTACTTTAAAGTTCATATGGAACCAAAAAAGAGCCCGCATCGCCAAGTCAATCCTAAGCCAGAAGAACAAAGCTGGAGGCATCACGCTACCTGACTTCAAACTATACTACAAGGCTACAGTAACCGAAACAGCATGGTACCGGTACCAAAACAGAGATATAGATCAATGGAACAGAACAGAGCCCTCAGAAATAATGCCACACATCTACAACTGTCTGATCTTTGACAAACCTGACAAAAACAAGCAATGGGGAAAGGATTCCCTATTTAATAAATGGTGCTGGGAAAACTGGCTAGCCATATGTAGAAAGCTAAAACTGGATCCCTTCCTTACACCTTATACAAAAATTAATTCAAGATGGATTAAAGACTTAAACATTAGACCTAAAACCATAAAAACCCTAGAAGAAAACCTAGGCATTACCATTCAGGACATAGGCATGGGCAAGGACTTCACGTCTAAAACACCAAAAGCAATGGCAACAAAAGCCAAAATTGACAAATGGGATCTAATTAAACTAAAGAGCTTCTGCACAGCAAAAGAAACTACCATCAGAGTGAACAGGCAACCCACAAAATGGGAGAAAATTTTCGCAACCTACTCATCTGACAAAGGGCTAATATCCAGAATCTACAATGAACTCAAACAAATTTACAAAAAAAAAAACAAACAAACCCATCAAAAAGTGGGCAAAGGACATGAACAGACACTTCTCAAAAGAAGACATTTATGCAGCCAGAAGACACATGAAAAAATGCTCATCATCACTGGCCATCAGAGAAATGCAAATCAAAACCACAATGAGATACCATCTCACACCAGTTAGAATGACAATCATTAAAAAGTCAGGAAACAACAGGTGCTGGAGAGGATGTGGAGAAATAGGAACACTTTTACACTGTTGGTGGGACTGTAAACTAGTTCAACCATTGTGGAAATCAGTGTGGTGATTCCTCAGGGATCTAGAACTAGAAATACCATTTGACCCAGCAATCCCATTACTGAGTATATACCCAAAGGATTACAAAACATGCTGCTGTAAAGACACATGCACACGTATGTTTATTGCGGCACTATTCACAATAGCAAAGACTTGGAACCAACCCAAATGTCCAACAATGATAAACTGGATCAAGAAAATGTGGCACATATACCCTATGGAATACTATGCAGCCATAAAAAATGATGAGTTCATGTCCTTTGTAGGGACATGGATGAAGCTGGAAATCATCATTCTCAGCAAACTATCGCAAGGACAAAAAACCAAACACCACATATTCTCACTCATAGATGGGAATTGAACAATGAGAGCACATGGACACAGGAAGCGGAACATTACACACCGGGGCCTGTTTTGGGGTTGGGGTAGGGGGGAGGGATAGCATTAGGAGATATACCTAATGTTAAATGACGAGTTAATGGGAGCAGCACGCCAACATGGCACATGTATACATATGTAACAAACTTGCACGTTGTGCACATGTACCCTAAAACTTAGAGTATAATAAAAAAATAAACAAAAATAAATAAATAAAAGTGAAATATTACAATTGTGACTTTTTATTGTATATGATCCAATCTTCCAGCTAAGGCAACTTGCTGAAGGTAAGCTGGGGAAAAAAAAAGAAAGGACATCAGAAATTACTATATCATAGTTCAGAGAGTCTGCAAATTAGGGAGATTTCTTCAGGGCCACCCCATCTTCTTACCTCTTAAAAAATGAAACTAAATGGACCCTGGGGTTAAAGAAAACAACAATTAGATAAGACAATTTTTGAGAGAATAGAGGAAGATATAAACTGCAGACTCCCTCAGCCTGGAAGTCCGAGACAGAGCATTAAGGGAAAAAACATCCATAATTAGAAAAGAGAAAGTTAAATTGTCCCTGTTTACAGGTGACATAATCTTATATTTAAAAAAAAACTAAAGACGTAACCAAAACATTCTTACAACTGATAGATGAACTCAAGTAAGTTTCAAGATTAAAAATTAACATATAAAAATCAGTAGCATTTTTATACATCAATAACAAACTGGTTGAAACATAAATCAAGGAAACAATCCCAATTACAATAGCTACAGAAAAAGAGAATCATGAAATGAATTTAACCAAGGAGGTGAAAGATCTCTATAAAGAAAACTACAAAACTCTGAGGAAAGAAATAGAAGACACTCAAAAAAATTAAAAGACAACACATGTTCATGGAATGGAATAATTAATGTTGATAAAATGACTATACTACTCAAAGCAATCTACAGATTTAATGCAACTCTTATCAAAACACCAATGACTTTTTTAACCAATGACATTTTTCACAGAAATAGAAAAAACAATCCTAAAATTGTTTTGGAACCACAAAAGACCCAAATAGCCAAAGCAATCCTGAGCAAAAAGAACAAAGCTGGAGGCATCATACTACCTGACTTCAACATATACAACGTATACTTCAACAAAGCTATAGTGACAAAAATCGTGTGGTACATATTTACAGTTATCTGATTTTTGACAAAAGCACCAAGAGCATACATTGGGGAAAGGACAATCTTTTCAAAAAATGGTGCTGGGGAAACTGGATATCCACATACAGAAGAATGACACTAGACCCCTCTCTTACAGTGTACACAAAAATCAAATCAGGGTGACTTACAGAGTTAAATGTAAGGCACAGAACTGTAAAATTACTTGAGGAAAACATAGAGGAAATGCCCTAAGACATTAGTCTGGGCAAATGTTTTATGAATAAGACTTCAAAAGCACAGGTAATAAAAGCAAAAGTAGACGAATGGGATTATATCAAACTAAAAAACTTCATCACAACAAAGAAAACTATCAATAGAGTAAAGAGACAACCTGAAGAATAGAAGGAAACTATTCATCCAACAAGGGATTAATATTTAATATCTGAAATATACAAGGAACTTAGCAGAAAAAGAAATCCAACTAAAAATAGGCAGTCGATCTGAATAGACATTTTTCAAAAGAAGACAAAGGGACATCAGGTCTATTTTTTAAAATGCTTGGCTGGGCGTGGTGGCTCACACCTCCTAGCACTTTGGGAGGCCAAGGCAGGTGGATCACCTGAGGTCAGGAGTTTGAGACCAGCCTGACCAACATGGTGAAACCCTGTCTCTACTAAAAATACAAAAATTAGCCGGGCTTGGTGATGGGCGCTTATAATCCCAGCTACACAGGAGGCTGAGGGAGGAGAATCACTTGAATCTGGGGGGTGGAGGTTGCAGTGAGCCAAGATCGTGCCACTTCACTCCAGCCTGGGTGAAAGAGCGAAACTCTGTCTCAAAAAAATAAATAAATGAAATAAAATAAAATAAAATGCTCAACATCATTAACCATCAGGGAAATGCGTATCAAAACCACAATGAAATATAATCTTACCCCAGTTAGAATGGCTGTTATAAAAAGACCAAAAATAACGAATGCTGGCAAGGATGTGGAGAAAAGGGAGCTCTTACACAATGTTGGTAGAGATTTTAAATTAATAGAGCCATTATGGAAAACAGTATGAAGTTTCTTCAAAAAGCTAGAAATAGAACTACCATATTGTCCAGCAATCTTACTACTGGGTATATACATATCCAAAGGAAAGAAAATTAGTTTGTCAAAAAGAAATCTTTGCTCTCATGTTTATTGCAGCACTATTCACAATAGCCCTAAGTGTCCATCAACAGATGAATAGGTAAAGAAAATGTGGCATATATACATCATGAGATACCATTCTGTCATAAAAAAAAGGAATCCTGTCATTTTCAGCAACATGAATGGGGGACATTAAATAAAATAAGCCAGGCAGGCACAGAAAGATAAATACTGCATGTTCACACTTACATGTAGAAGCTAAAAACTTTGATCTCATAGATGTAGAGAGTAGAATAGTGGTTACTAGAAGCTGGAAAGTGTAGGAGAAGGGGAATAGGAAGAGGTGTGTTAACAGATACAAAATCAAAATTACTGTTAGACAGGAGGAATAATTTCTTGTCTTCTAAAGCACTGTAGGATGACTATATTTAACAATAATTTATTATGTATTTTCAAATAGCTAGAAGAAAAAATGTTGAGTGTTCTCGACAAAAATAAATAGATAATATTTGAGGTGATGAATACATTAATTACCCTGACTTGATCATTACATATTGTATACATATATCTAAATATCATGCTAAACCTTACAAATATATACAATTACTATATGTCAATTTAAAAAAAAAACACTCCCTCAGCCTATAATCTACCCTCTAGGCCCACTTCTTACAGTATTTAGAAAACGTCTATCCCAAACTCCAAAGAGTAAATAGTAGTTACAAATAATGCAGTAGGGAACTTCGTAGATCTTGGAGGAAAAAAAGCCAAAAGGAAGAAAAAATATTTTTAAAAACTAGAAGAGGAATTACCAAGGGAACAAAAATGTGTTAACAGCTAATTCCAATGGTCCCAAAGATGCAGTATACAAAAGAATTAAACAATGTACAACCATTTAGTGAAGAAGACAAGTAAGCTGCAGAATTTAGTAAAGGAATGGCAGAGGAAAATAAGACTATCAGAGATAAAAGCCACATTGAGAAGAACAGATACAGATTTTTAAAAATCTTGTAACATGAGGACAGGCTTGAGCAAAACAAATAAAATAAAATTGAAAAGAGAAACTAAAACTGTTGAAGGAATAAACAATATGAAAGGAAAAGGAGGTCCAACAAATGCATAATTGGCGGCCCTGAAAAAAGAACTCAACAAAGAAGTTTAAATCTGTCGCTTTAAAGGGCCCATTTGTTCAAAGAAAAATTAAAGGATGAACAGAATACTAAGACTGAGTGGATTTGATGAATCTATAGCATAAATAATCTTGTGATGATTTGGCAGAAAAAAACAACAAAATAATTTACATTTCTATTTACAAATAGGAAATGGTCAGGATCTTTTCTTTGACAACACTAAATTTACAAAAATACAGTGGGAAAAGTTTACAAAGTTCTAAAGAAAAGATAATATAAACAAATACGTTTTTTGCTTATCTATTGTTATGCATGTAAAATCTCAGGAATTTCAGCAGCTCAAAATCTTATAAGAATGACTTCAAGAAGACCTATAACAAGCCTAGAGATTAGTCATAATAAGAAACTCAAGAATCAAGAACTTTCACTTAAAGATGATAAATTTAATAAATGCATCTATACGTGTTTCTTCCCCAAATCCCACTAAAATGATAGGAAAATTGTGTGGTTTGGGGTTTTAAAGAAGTTAACTCATAAAGACAATGATAATGGGAAAGGAGGCAACAACAGCATTGTGAAAGCTGGAGACAGGTGAGTAGTAATTCGCCTAACAGACTCAAGAAACCTAAAACCTTATATTGTAGTGGGAAAAGTAAAGGCATGTGCTGTCTTAAAAGAGCAGCTTAAATGGTACCAGGCAATCATGGAAGTAAGAATAGAAGAAGTGAAAATAAAACCAGAAAAATTGATTGAAACAACTAGCTCCCAGTGTCTTTCCCAACTGCTAAGGTTTTCAGACCATGGAGACTGAAACAGTTGAGGTCAGGTGCACCACACTCAAAATATCTATGCTGGAGTCTTCCCAACTTGACTACAGAAAGCTACCAGCAAATATTATATTCATGCAGAACAAGGGAAGAATTTTCCCCTGTCTAAGAATTCCGACCAATCCAAGAGAAAATACCTAAATATACTGGTAATTTAGGTTCTCTCAACAAAACATCTAACCAGATAGAACATCTGTAATAAAAACCATCACCAATAGGCACTTCCTTCAGTCAGGTCTTTGATTCCCAATCTTAAAAATTTGCAGACACCAAAGGATCAACATATATTTGAGAAAAGTGTGAAATAAGAAATATGACCAAAATAACCAAAGAAAACCTTGGAAGAAAAAGACTATTCAGGCAAAAAAAAATTTAAACATTATTATCCTCAGAGGAAGTGTAAGAAATACGATCACGATGTTATATAAAGGAACATTTAGATAATTAGACAGATATCTCCGAATTTAAATATATAATAACAGAAATAAGAAATCAATAGAAAGTTTAGAAAGTAAACTTGAGAAAATCAAGAACTTGATTTTTTTTTTTTTTTTTTTTGAGATGGAGTCTCACTCTGTTGCCAGTCTGGAGTACAGTGGTGCAATCTTGGCTCACTGGAACTTCTGCCTCCTGGGTTCAAGCAATTCTCCTGCCTCAGCCTCCCAAGTAGCTGGGACTAGAGGCACACACCACCATGCCCAGCTAATTTTTGTATTTTTAGTAGAGATGGCATTTCATCATGTTGGCCAGGATGGTCTCAATCTCCTGACCTCGTGATCCACCCGCCTTGGCCTCCCAAAGTGCTGGGATTACAGGCATGAGCCACCGCACCCAGCCAAGAAAGTGATTTTTTTTAAAAAGATGAAGAAATGAAAAACATAAAGGAAAAGATTAAAAAATTACATGTCATATTTAGGAGTCTCACTGTCAAAATAACAGGAGCTTCAGAAAGAGAGCATGAAGGACAGGAAATCAACAAAGACATAATCCAAGAAAATTTCCAGGAACTGAAGTACAATGAATTTTCAGGTTGACATAGCCCACTAAATGTCAGCACAACAGATGAAAATAAGATCTCCACTCTGTCACATTACCATGAAATTTCAAAATACTGTGGACAAAGAAAAAAAATCCAATGAGGTTTCAGAACATGAAGGACAGGGTAGAAAAGGTTTCCTCAAAGACTCTAGAATCAAAATGTCATCAGACTTCTTGACAGGAACTTTGAAGGCAATAAGACAACAGAGTATTAGCATCAAAATTCAGAGGAAAAATTGCTTTCCACTTAGAATATGATATTATTAATTAAGGTAAAGGGTAGAATTAAGACATTTTCAGGCACACAAGTTGGCAAAAATGTACACTTCCCAGCATAACCCTTTCCCAGAAAGCTCCTGGAGTATATACTCCACTACAGCTGAATGAATGCAATAATAAAAAAGAAATATGGAATTCAGGCATTAGGGTGTCAGATTCAACAGATAGTTGAAGGTAAATCTCAGGATGCTGCTAAAGGGAAATCCCAAAATGACTGGTATGTTGCCAGAGTATGAATGTGTACAGAACCTTCATTCTTCCGTAGTAGAAAGTGAACAGATGATGCCAACAATTGAAAAATTAGAACACAGCAATATTAAGAATCAAAGAATTGAAAGTGGTTGTGTTTGAGAAGTGGAAAACAGGGATAGTGAAGGAGGAGCTGTGTTTGCATAAGAAAAACTCTGAGTAACTATTTGATTATTTATGAGTACACTAACTTTGGAGGAAAAAAAACAACACCCAGGCGTAGCAATACCGTGAAGAAAGAGTTGATGATGAGTATATGCTCCATCTAAATATATATTCCAAACTAAACAACTGTAGCAACATTTATTACAGACCAGAACAAAGTGTTACAAATGTTGACAATGTAGTAAGAATAATATTGCTAACAAACTACTGAGAAGTGTAGGAGGAAAATGAAAAGTACAAATACATGATTTTCTTGTCTTTCATAGTAGGATATAAATGATATAATATCTAAAGTTAAAACATAGCATTTTTTAAAAATGACTCCAACTTTTCTTATGTTTTCCAAAGTCTATCTGTGCATTCATGTCTGTGTATGAATATCCATTAT
The DNA here is from genome assembly GCF_029289425.2 of Pan paniscus. Lineage (NCBI taxonomy): Eukaryota > Metazoa > Chordata > Mammalia > Primates > Hominidae > Pan > Pan paniscus. Next base: position 61,686,781 of record NC_073252.2, on the reverse strand, counting down.
TTTATCTGTGTATAGTGAAAAAGATGTCTGCAATACAGTGTTTGACAAATGTTAGCAACGCTTATTTCTGTAATCTGTGGTTCCTGGTGCCATTTTAAAGGGAGATAATTCATTGTTTCCATTTTTTTTTTTTATCTTTTGTAGAAATTGAAATAAAGATTACAATAAAATGAAATAAATAAAATGTATTATTTACTAACCTACTGCCAGAAAATGAACCAGGAGACCAATAGTTATTCCAAAGATTGCCAACACTCCAAACACAAGAAGGGCAATCATCCATAGTGACACAGATGTACGGGAAGCCATGACTGGTCTGCAAGTAAAGGATGATATGAATATGAAGGCTCTATCAGAAATACCACAGTCATTTTAAATCTGTATTTCTTGTCTCCTGCTCGCCCCTAGAAACTCTACAATTCAGACACAATAGTAATAAAAGACATTTTAAAAAGGAGGAAGAAAGGGAGAGCAGAGGGAGGGAGGAAGAGTGAGAGGAAGAAACAAAGATTTAAAAAAATCAGCTTGCCTTAAAGCTTTTGATTGAACCTCTCTAAATCTGTTATGAGGTTACATTTAGGAGTATAGTGGTTGGTTACAAGTTATCGATACTTGGCACCTTGCTCCCTCCCATGGTCAAGGATTAGAAACAGAGTATCAGTAAGTGAAGATCTTGTCAGGTCAGAGGGGTGGGGAAGGGAAGGGAAATGTCTTAGAAGTTCTTTATGCCTAAGCCCATATTAATCTTTTAGAGTATGATCATGATCCTATATTATTTATTATGTCTTTATTTTATACAAAGAACATGTGCAAATATGAAGTGCTATACTGTGTTAGAGCACTGTCCATCTATCTTATTAGCTTATTTATTACTCTGTTTCAAAGAACTCTTTCGTAGAAAAGCATGTCGTGATGAATCTACAATGTCAGGTATTTTCACTATGTCTTGTTTAGGCAAAAATTTGTATTGAGAGCCTCAATCTCAGTTGAAATAAGGATCTGTGGGAGTTTTCTAGACAAAATGACATAGGAAGACATCTAGGAAGAGGGAACAACATGCAATGCTTAAAGAAAGACCAGCAATTCAATTTTGTTATGGCAAAGTGAGTCATGAATCATTCAAAGATGACCTCGGAGAGTATGATGGCTAATTTTATGTGTTAACTTTGGCTAGGCTGTGGTGCTGAGCTGTCTGGTCAAACACTACTTTAGATGTTGCTGTGAAGGTATTCTATAGCTGTAACTAACATTTATAATCAGTTGACTTTAAGTAAAGGAGGTTACCTTTAATAATGTGGGTGAACCTCTTCCAATCAGTTGAAGAACTTAAGAGCAAAAATGAAGGTTTCTGGGAGAAGAAAAAATTCTGCTTTGAGATGATAACATAAAAATCCTTCCCGAGTTCCAGACTGGCAACTTGTTCTATGGACTTCAGACTTTCAAACCACACAGTTGTGTGAGCCAATTCCTTAAAATAAACCTGTATGTGTATGTTTGTATATATGTGTGTATGTATATCTGTATCTTCTATTGGTTCTGTTTCCCGAGAAAACTGTGCCTGACATGAACAGAGAAGTAGGAGCAAGAATTATCCTTGATACCACACAAGGGTGTTGAGATTTTGACTTCTGCATTGAGGCTCTTTCAAGTGCAATTGGAGAGTGACCTTAATCAGAATCACCTGAGGTGATTAAACTGCAGATGGTGGAATCCTATTCCAGATCAAGTGAAATAGCGTTCCTGTAAGGGCCTGGAAATTTGCACTTTAATAATCCTGGTGATGCAGATTCTCACTACACTATACACTATCTTTATGGTAAAATACAGAAAGACTTTAATCTATGAAGGCACGTTGTCAGTTTTTTTTTCAGATATTTTTTTCAGATTAGAAGTAGCATGTGGGTGCACTGTGTATGATAGATTGGATTATAGAAAAAATAAATTGGGTTGATGATTTCAGGAATATAAGATCTTTTTTAAAATCCATCTTCTATTGATGTTTTTTCATTTTTCTAGAAAATGATTTCATACCATTTTTCTCCTCAAACCTCCAGCACCATCTGACTCATCCTCACTCCTAGTTGGTAACTGTAGTATTCCACTGAGAAAATGGAAGGCATCACTAAAGAATATTTACAATTCCATCATCATATTTCTGAACTTCTCTTCATCTGTGCCCCAAACTCTCTTTTCTTCAAGTTTCTATAAATAAACTGCACATGTCCCTGTCTTAGGCCAAACCTGCCACTATCTCCTCTCACTTTCCAACAAATAACCTATGTTCTAGACATTTCAAACCTTTTACAGCTCTATGGACACATAAGACTCATGTCTCTATGCCCTTGCACTCTCCGTTCCTTCACCTAAAATGTTCACCTCAAGTCTACCCTGTGAGCTTCCACTCAAATTTTATCACTCAACTCTGTCATATCCTTTTCATTGTAGTCTTCCATGGTCAACCATATTATGTCCTACGTTCATAGTATTTTTTAATTTTTACATTTCAGTCTTTTTACCTTTAGTTTTTAGCATGCTGTGATCTGGGACCACATGATTATTTGTTATTTTTTATATCCAGGATATTGCACAGTGGCTAGAATTAAAGGTAATTTTTGTTGAATAAGTGAATGAATAAAGATCAAGGGCAACTACATTTTGGAGGAAAGATCAGAGGGACCCAAGTTATGTAAAGCCTTCAGGGCTAGTCAAAAGAGTTTTGACTTTATCTTGTGGAATGACTAACATGAGGGCTTGTAGTTCTTAGGAAGATGAAATTGCAGGTAATATGCATGATATTAGTTGAAAGGAGGAAGAAAGTAAAAGAAAATCAATAAGGAAAGAGCCTATTCTATTCCACGGGACTGGAATGATGAGATTCTGGGTGATGAGAATTAGAAAGAAAGTAGGAATTCAAAAAAGTTTACAGGAGTAAAATATATGCAAGAACTTGGTAATTAGTTAACTGTATGGATAATGGACAAGGATATGTTAATGACACAAATTTGCCTCAAGAAGAAGGGGAGAATAAAATGAAATCTAGAAGAGATAAATTGGGGAGAAAAAAATTGTAAATTTTTCATATTTTGAGTTTGAGGAGCATTGAAATTTTCAGGAAACAATTGGAGATGTCAGACTCTTAGTTAAATGAGGACTGACACTTGGAAGTATAAATTTAGAAGTTATCTAAAAATAAGAGAGAATCAAGGCTGAGAAACTGGATCAGTGTGTCAGATGACTTATTATATTAAAAATTAGATAAAATCAGTATTTCTTTTTCCAAGGCAAACATTTGTTTTCATTCCAATGATGGCTAAATTATCTCAAACTTTTTATACCCTTCCTGAATGTCACAATCTTATTCTTTAGTATCTCTCAAATACCCTTAAATAATGAGCATTTTTTCCTCATTGTTAAATTTAAAATATTGTTGATCTTTTAATGATGTGTCGACACTTAGTTCATCTCATAAGCATTCAGCTCTACCAAAACTACCTTACTCACTGGTTGGTTCTCTAATCTCAACTCATCATTTTTTCACTTTTCTGTCTCCTGTGGACTCTTACTAATTACTTTTTTTCCTTAATCATTTTTTAATTGAGGATACATTTATACATTTCTTATTTTGGCTCGTTTTATTGTTAAGCTTTTAATTCAGAAAAGATCTTTGCAAAGATTTGGGCAAATGTTTTATTTTATCTCTACAGTTTGTTTTCAGAAGTTGTATTCTATAAGAACAAAAAAACCTAAATTTATTAAAATGTAATCAAATATGATGTTTTAGAATTCACCCAGACACTGTGGATTAAAGGTGAAAAACTGAAATGACTTCCTAATTTTCAACTTTATTTCATTAGAATTGCTATAGGATTTAATATTTTCATTCCTTATCCCGTTTTCCATATTGATTATCTCTTGTCACAACACAGATGATTCTCTGGGTTGTAGCTACCTTTAATTTGTAACCTAAAGACTTTATGACAATGACATAGATTAAATAGCTGCCTAAAAATGGCAAAGAAACTTCCCAAGTAGAAAGAATAACAGCTATTAGCCAATTTCTGGTAGTCCATACAACAAATTCTTCTGGAAAATCACATAAGGAATTACTCGGAGGGGGCACAGAATATAAATTATATTTTGCCATAAAAAAAAACTCCTGGATGTAAACTTCTCAATATTTCCTCTGCAAAAATCTAAAACATTGCCTTCTTCTGAGATGTTCCTCATTCTATTTGATAGGACTAACTCTAAGAAAAAATTTGAAATTGATAAAATGTGGTTTTGAAGTCTTTATTTCCACTTCTGGTATTTTTTTTTCTTTCTCTTAACTATTCATCAGGCACCCACATGCAAGCACAAAGTTCAATAAGATCTTCTCAAATGTACAAGCAAAGTAAACCATGTTTCTAAATCCCTCAATGTTCTGCTATGTAATCAGATTAATGCCTCATTCTGAGAAGCTAATCCCTGAATTAAGGCTTGAACCTTTCCCAGGTAACAAGGATTTATTCAAAAGAATGGCTTAATCTTTTGAAATCTTTCAGGTTAGAACTTCTCAGTATGAACTTGAAATCTTTCAGGTTAGAACTTCTCAGTATGAACTTGAAATCTTTCAGGTTAGAACTTCTCAGTATGAACTTGAAATCTTTCAGGTTAGAACTTCTCAGTGTCAGTATGATGAAAGAAAAGGTGGAGGTGCCTTAAAGGAAACAATATCCACTCAGCATAAAGGTGATGACTCCCTGGCAGGCAAAACAAAACAAAACAATCATGCTGTTTCTTTTCCACTTTTAAATGTGTTTGATCACTCTTTTATTGATAGATCAGAAATGTTGGTAATAAGAAAACATCAGGGTTATGAATAAAATAGCATCCTTAATAAAAAAGAAATAATCACACAACAAAAACCCTTTTACTTTACTTAAAGAAAAATTCTTAGTATATTCTATCACAGTGAATGTTCTCTGTCAAATCACATTTTCATATGAATACTGATATTGTGAATATATATATAAACACATACACACATATCTTAAAGGGTTCAACTATTGACTTAAAATACACATTTTAGAAAACTATTTGTGTAAGGTATGCACTTATATTTCATAGTTATCCAAACATTAAGTGTTATAAGTTAAATTCAGTTAATTTTGCTATATTTTATGTATATAGATGAAAACTCCTTGTGAGCTGAAAGTATGTTCTTAAAATTTTGCCGTTAATGATCGCTGTTCACTTATTGTGATAATTATCTAGTTAGATACTTTAAAAATAGATAACATGTGTAAATACATAATTATACGATTCTGGTTCATGAATATTTGACACTTAAAATATGTAGATTTACATATGGTTCAACAGAGAATACTTATGAAGCAATGATACTGTGAGATTCAACATAATATTCATGAAAGCCTTTAGAAAGCAAGAGTTGTTAAACAAATACAAGGAAATCCTAATCCTCATCACTATCAACAACAATTTAGCATTTGTTTTATATGAAAAGAAAATGTTCCCTCTGCTACCTGCTCTCTACAACAGTCACACATTCATATTAGTTTTCATTCACAGGAGGTTTAGCTGCACATTACCTTTCTGAAGCACTCCTCAAATCATTACAAAAAAACTATAGATTGCAAACACAAGTGTATATGACAGGTTTGTCTCCATGCAGCAAACCAAAAATGCTGTGGAAAAACTACAACTTTCTTACCCAAACTCAGTTGTTTTACTGCAGTCTTTGGGTGGGAGTCATATTGGGGAGATAGTGTTAATTCTATCGATGTCAGAATTTTAGGCAAGCAAATCTCAACTTACCTATACATAATGTGCTGATATAATGGCTGTTGAAGTAAATAAATATAAAGAAAAGTTCTGCACTTCTTTTGTCCTGATCAGCGCTTCTCTGGTAAATGTGCTAACCGCAATGATAATTGAGATTTTAAGGGCTGGGTAAAATAGCAAAAAACAATGAAAAGGAAACTTGTTTAACAAGTGTGATGACAGCTATGGATCTGTGATTTAAAGGAAGAAATGTAAATCCCCTTTGAGTTGGATACTTAGAAAAAAAAAATAGATATTACTTGGATTGGTCTTCTGAGAGGTCCACCCCCAAAATACCACCACAGATGGGTGAGTCAGTGTTCTGACTCAAGTTCCATCCATCCTTTCATGGCATAGAGCTCCTCCCCAGTAAAACCGACTGTATCTAACAGATCAGTCTTTGACAAATAACTTAAATGTAAATTGTCTTTATTTGATACAATTATTCTGCCACAGCAGTACTCATTTGAAACATGCTTAATCCAAAAATTCTCACTGAGGCTCTGCACATACTTTTGCAGAAATTGATTTACAGAGGGAGGTAGGTCTTAGAGTAAGAAACAGTTCTGTTTTAGAAATTCTTTATACGAAATGGAACTATTTAATCAAGAGTTATTTTACTAAGTGAATATAATTCAATATAATACCACTAAAAAGAAAAGAAACACTAAATAAAACTGCACATTTTTAATGGGTGCTAATAAGTGTATTTAAATTCATGTACATGTTTATAAAGAGATAAATAAATATATGAAAATATCTGGAAGGATTCGCAAAATAAGAATTACCTCAGAGAAGGAAAGAGACAAGAATTGGAAATGATGATAGGAAAAAATATTAGCCTGATCTATAGTGGGTTCATTTTCTTCACAAATATAATGTATTCATATATTCCATATGTAATTAAAAAGCAATTAAGAATACTTGTTGAATTGAAATAAAAGCTTATCCTTTGTATGGATCTGAGTAGGGAAAAAAGATAGAATTAGCAATAAAATTTAGCTTTTGGGGGTGTCAGGACAAAATTAATGTAAACTAAAAACAAACTGTATTTGTTGACTTTGTGAAACTTTCCGGACTGAGATGGTGTCTTAAAACAGTAGGCACACAATCTATGAGAATACAGTGGATAAAAAGTCTCACAAAAAGTGTGAGCCAGTTTTTAAAGCATAGTGAGAATATATCAGGGAAAAAAATGTCAGAGAAGGGCATCCCAGACTTGGAGTACACCACTTGGAAAGACACATAATAGCATGTTCTAGAAATCACAACTTATTGAGTGGTTGAAACATAGGCTACAGGCAAGGACATGATAGGACATAAAAAAGAAGCATGTAGCAGCCAGATCCTGATAGTGCATCTCATTTTTGTTCAGCTGGACACCATGACTACCTCCATGAAGCCAGCCACCAGTCCAGGACCGCAGAGATGAAAAAGAGTCCTTGAGGGGCTCACAGTCTAGTAGGAGATTCAGATGCATAATTTTTACACCTGTGGAAAGTGTAGTGACAGGTGTAAACCTGGGGCAACCTGGAGCCACCATCCTGGGGATATAAGGAAAGGCTGCCTGGTGGGAGTTACACCTGAACTGTGTTTTGAATAATGAATAGGAAGAGTAAGTCAAGCTTTTTATGGATTTGCAAGTCATAATAAAGAATATGGGTTTTATTCTTTAAGCGTGGTGAGATAGGGAGGTAAGGGGAGGAGTAGGAGTTTAAGCAGGAGATAGAGGTGCTGCCAGAATAATTCTCCATGATCATTAAGATGCTTGTTCTTGAAGAATGCTATTATAGTACATTAAGGATAGGTAGGAGGACTAACAATTCAGAATTCACATTTTCTTTTAAAACAAAAATGCCAGATTAATTTACAACATAGTACCTCTCTGGCTCTTAAGTTACCTTCTCTGATGATGGCTTAGTTTGATTTTTTAAAATCTTCTCTTTTTTTAATCAAATGCCTGGGAAAGGTAATGTGGGAATGCTCTCTCATTACTCTGGTTAGTGATTTCTGTCTCATTGAATGTTGTCTTTAGCAGATGAGATAAATCTGACTTAAAGAGCATAAATCTAAATTTATAAAACCTGAGGTGGTTATTTAATGGATTCTTGTATAACATGTATTCCTATATTTAGTGAAAATAAAGTTTTGTTTACTCAACCATGAGTGTCTATTGTGACAAATTTTAAATGAAGATAATTAATTTTTAAGGCAACAACACAAGAAAGTATAATATATTGGCCGAGTGCAGTGGCTCACTCATGCCTGTGATCCCAGCACTTTGGGAAGCCGAGGCAGGTGGATCACCTGAGGTCAGGAGTTCGAGACCAGCCTGGCCAACATAGTGAAACTCTGTCTCTACTAAAAATACAAAATTAGCCGGGCATGGTGGCACGCACCTGTAATCCCAGCTACTCTAAAGGCTGAGACGGGAGAATCACTTGAACTTGGGAGGTGGAAGTTGCAGTGAGACGAGATTGCACCATTGCACTCCAGCCCGGTCAAAAAAGCAAAGTTCCATCTCAAAAAATAAAATAAAGTAAAATAAAATAAATTTTAAAAATAAAGTTAATATAATTATTTAATTTTCACAATTAAGCATAATAATTATGCAGGACAACAACATATTCTAATATAATTGGATTATTTTGAAATCCATTATTCACTATGAACTGTAAGTCTGAAATGCCCTTAACACATATCATCATGAAATGTTTCAAAAACAGATTCTTCTGAAACTTTCTCCTGCATTGAAATTATGAAAAATAAAAACCGATAAGAAACTTTATTCACCACCATCTAGTAGCAGGCAGTACTTAGGGCATTTAACAACACATCTGGCACAATGGCCAAAAGCTAGTTTGTAATGTTATGGCACAGAAATTGTGCTCCAGTTGCATCATCTAGTGAAGATTTCTTTCAAAAATATAAATGAGAAATAATTACATTCAGTGGTGTGGGGTTAGTGTCTAACAACGAGGTCTTGATACCAGTGGGTGGGAGCTAATTAAAAACATTTGCCAATTTCCACAGTGTAAATACATCATGGTCAATTTCAAGCTATGTACATGACATCACTAACTATGAATTTAGGCAAGGATGAGCAGTAGCATTCTATTATATATCACCATCATATAGACACAACATATGCAAATAATCTCAAGACCATGAATACTAACGAAATGTAAAATAATGAAGACATAATGCATTTTGAGTATTTACTGCCTTTAATTTTTAACTATCGCTGTTTCACTCTGGCTCATATGATTATTGAAGTTTTAACACTCAGTTCTTGTACATTGCTGCAAGCCAAATTCAGCACATCATTGCTTCACTTTAATTATTAAAATTTGCAAATACTTCACAAGTTTGAATTTTTGAAAGGACTTATAAAAGTCTACACAGAGTACTCACATAAAGCTTTTATTTAAAAGTAAAGTATATGATAATTATACATTGTACACATGTATCAAAATAGCACATGTACTCCCAAAATATGTAGAAACTATTATATATCAATTAAAAATGTAAAAATAAGTAAAGAAAGCAAAGCAGCAAGAGAAAGAGTATAGGCAAGTGTTAGGGGAGCCAAGAGATATACAGGTGCAAATGCCCCATGGTCCTTATTCATACATACACACATTTCGTCTCCAGATTGAACCACCAGAATCAGTGTGATGAATCTCAACTTCATGAACACTCAAGGCAGAAGTTCTCAGTAGGATCTTGGGTCAGTAAAACAAAATGGCCCAGAGGTTGCTAGGAGAGTTTCAGACTTTAAACCTCACATAAATCTCACTGGACTTATTTTGGCCAAGAGCCAAAGCTAAGCAACTTTTTTCCCAAAGAAAAGTATTCCCAAAGAAAAGGATAGAGTTTTCCCAGTCCAGCTGTATATTAACTCTATCCTATGCAAAATCAAATAACGAAATTAACAAAAAATAATATTTCAAATATTTGTTACTCAGGATGATTCCACGTCCATGCTTTTGAAATGTAGAAGACTGAGAAAAGATGAACAATTCTATTTTGACATACTAATAGAAACTGCCTATTAGATTTTCACATGGAAATTTTAGAGATATGCCACTGAAGGTTCAGGGAGATGGCAAAACGTGACTTCTAAAGCTACAATTAGAACACTTGGAAGTGGAGGCAGAGAGTTGGTATTGAAAGCCATTGAACTGGCATGTGTGGTGGCTCATGCTTGTAATCCCAGCACTTTGGGAGGCTGAAGTGGGTGGATCACCTGAGGTCAGGAGTTCAAGACCAGCCTAGCCAACATGGTGAAATCCTGTCTCTACAAAAAAAACAAAAAATTAGCCGGGCATAGTGGCAGGCACCTGTAATCCCAGCTACTCAGGAGGCTGAGGCACGAGAATTGCTTGAACCCAGGAGGCAGAGGTTGCAGTGAGCCAAGATCACACCATTGCATTCCAGCCTGGGCAACAAGAGTGAAACTCTGTCTCAAAAAGAAAAAAAAAAAGAAAAAAAGAAAGTCATCGAACTGGATAAGATCACTTAGGGTATGAGTATAAGTAGAGAAGAGGAGAGATATGAGCCTGAGCTCTGGGACAGTCCAACATCTAAAGTTGGGGAAGATGTGGAAGATCCAGCAGAAAAACTGAGAAGAAATTGCTAATGACATAGAAAGATTGCCATAAAAGATTTTTTTTTCTGGAAGCCAGATAAAGAAAGTGTTTCCATAAAAAATGATCAACAATGCTAAATGTTATTGATAGATTAATTAAAGGAAGAATTGAGAACTGAGCATTGGAATGGCAACACAAAACTCATTGGTGACCATGACTAATGCAGTTTTTGAGGAACATCTGAGTCAATATTTGGAGTGAGTTTGAGAGGGAATGAATGGAAAGGAGGTAAGGACAGCACTTTGAACTAGTTTCACAAAGAAACATAGCAGGAGAAGATGTAGGGTTAAAAAATAAGTATGTTTTTATCTGGAGGATATTGCAGAAGTTACTGTGTCTATGGAAATGATCCAGTATAGAGGGGAAAATTGATGACATAAACAGGGATGGGCAACAGTTATAGAAATAAAATCTTTGAGAAGGTGAGTACAGGTGGGTTCTTAGCACAAGGGGAGAGTTTGGCCTTAGAGTGGTGTACAAACAGTTAATCCATTGTAACAAAAAGGAGGATAGATGACAATAACAGCTAACATCTATCTTGCATTTTCTATGTGTTCTAAGTACATTACTTTTAACTCCTTGAATACTCCAAAACAACACCATGAAGTAGATATCATTCTTATCCCCATATCACATCAAAGAAACTGAGGCATAGTAATTTTAAATAATTCGACCAAAGTCACCCATCTTGTACATGGCAAACCAGCGTTTGCACAAAGGCTGTTTAGCTCAAGTTCAGTTACCTATACTGCCCTTTGAGAAGCAAGTAGATTTGTAGATTTTTATGATAAGTGCCAGTAGAAACTCTCATCTGGTTCCTCTTGTTTTCTTGGTGAAACAATGAGCATGATCATCAGGTGAGTGTAAGGAGGAGAAAAAGACAGTGTTGGAGTTAAGAGCAGGAGAGAAGTGAATGAGTTATTTAGGAGAATAAGAGGGAGTTTTGGCTAAGGAAGTGCAAAAGGATTTTCAAAGAGCATTAAGGATATAACTGAGGTTCATGACTATGATTTTAAAGAGTAGCCAGCATGATGTGTGTTTTTCTCCAGCTGCAGTCAACAACTATGGTACATGCACTAAAAAGTTGAAGAGTTGGACTGAACCGTGTTTGTGGTTTTGCCGAGCTAGATAGTGAATGGGGAGATGGGGCAGGGGCAGTGAGTGTAGATGTCATGACTGATCACAGTAGTTAAGTCATAACAAATGGCAAATGACAAGCTCAATGAGGAGAATATGAAGATATTTTCAGGTATGCCAAAAAATAAAAATAAAAATTCCAGTCAATGGAAAACAGCTTCTAGCAGGCTTTGAGCCATTAGACCAATATCTAAGACCAAATTTTTATTTTATTTTATTTTATTTTGAGATGGAGTCTCGCTCTGGCTGGAGTGCAGTGGCGCAATCTCGGCTCACTGCAAGCTCCGCCTCCGGGGTTCACGCCATTCTCCTGCCTCAGCCACCCGAGTAGCTGGGACTACAGGCGCCTGCCACCACACCCGGCTAATTTTTTGTATTTTTTAGGAGAGACGGGGTTTTCACTGTGTTAGTCAGGATGGTCTCGATCTCCTGACATCCTGATCCGCCCGCCTTGGCCTCCCAAAGTGCTGGGGTTACAGGTGTGAGCCACCGCACCCTGCCTCTAAGACCAAATTTTTAAAAATAAACTTAAAAACATTTTTAGATACTTTTCATCACTTCGTCTCTTCTTTTCTGATTCATTTTTCAGTGAAAACATTCTTCGAAAGCGTTAATATAAAAGTCTGTGTTGCATAACAAAATACTGCCTTATGAGTTAAAAAAGAGTTCTCATACACTGATAAGTTGGAGATGTTTCTAGGGTAGACACAATCCTTGAACAAGGAAGTCACTTTCAAAAATTCCTTATTAAAGCCTAAACTGGTTGGTTAATTGGAGGCTTCACAAGAAGGAGGGAACAACCTTGTCAACTTTGTGCTATCATATATGGCATTAATTTTTTTTTCAATCTTTAAAAAAATGCCATTTTAATTAGCACTACATTCACAAAAAGATCTTGGCTTATGCTTCATAGTGCACAAGACTATATCCATATCTTATATCACAAACAGTTTCATATTTCAAACACATAATTTTTTATGTTTCTCAAGAACATATGGACATTTATTAATAGCTGTGGTCCCGCTAGTCAGTAATGGTATGCTCTTTCTCAAATTCTTGCTCAATGGACTCCTTCAAAATGGACTTCAACTTCCCCTACTTAAAAACAGGAAGAAAGAATTAAATTAGTCTAAGTTGTTTTTTGTTTTATTTTGTTTTGTTTTGTTTTGTTCTGCTTAGCTGGGGAATGGGGGGAGCGTAAAATATCTCCTTAATCACTCATCTCTGGTTTCTTTTCCATACCACTTATGAGTAGTAAAAGTATTTTATTTGAGAAAATCTTTTACTTTTTAATAAAATGGTGACTAATTTTGTAATGCAAATAATGATACTTTTGTCAATTTAGCATTTTAATTTTCATGCATTGTGATTAGTGTTGTTGGTTTTATTTCTCAAGGCAGACCTCTAATTCTTTGTTTGTGTGAACTTCTCAATGTACTGTTAACATCGGAAGGCCACGATGGTGCAGTCTATTACTACCAAAAAGAAAAAAAAAACACTTACTTTTAGCTGACCCGTCATACATACAGTCCATATAAAAGTGAAGATTCTAAGTTGTTAAGACTGAAGTAAAGGCTACTATTGCACCCCATAAAGAATGCACCTTTGGCTGAATAATAACTGCTTTACCTTATGCAACTTGCCCCAGCTGCTCCTTACCTCCACACCAAGCCTGGAGATAGGCCACTCATGCTATCATATCCCTCCTTGTTCAACCAGGAAGCCTCAATCTTGAGAAATCTTCACGCTTCATTTCTTTCTCATGGACCCCTTAGTCTCACAAATTCTCTTCCTCCACCAATCTCCCATCCTCCTCCAAATTCCTGTCCACCCTTTCCTTCCAATCACTTTCCTCTTTCTTCCATATTGGGGTTATTACTCATTCAGTTCCATTTGTTTTCCCTCTGGAAGAAGCAAGGGACAGACTGTGATTCAACTCATGATGTCGGGGATAAATTAAATGCTTGTAAACATCTGACTTCTGAATTAACTATCTACAAGACAAGGAAATCATTATACAGCCTGCAATACCTTTGACCTCTTAGTAATATTAACTTTGTTCTACTTTGGGTTGCACTATAAAAGGATGTCTTCTGTTATCCTACCAAGGTATATTCCTAGCCCAAGGAAAAGGATGAATATGTGCTCATTTCTTACTAGGACAGCTGCAGTAGCTTTCTAACCAGTCTGCCTGCATTCTGTGCTCTTCACCCCCACTCCAGCCCATTCTCTTCATCAAAGTTACATAATCTTTTCAAAGTGTACATTAGATTATCTCACTCCCTTTGCTTGGAAAACTCCTGGGCCTCCCGTTGCAGTTAGAATGAAAATTCAAGGTCTTTACCATGGCTTACCAAGCAGTACTTGACTTGGCCCCCATCTACCTCCTCCATCTTCTCCCCTACCATCTCTCATTTATCCATGGGGTTTCAATCACATTGGCCTTCTTTCTGCTGCACATATCCACCTCACTTTTCTCTCTCTCTCTCTGGATCTTATACTTGTTCCCTTTGGGTATCTTTTCTTTCATATGTTTTCCATGTTTTGGCTTTTCATCCTTTAGGTACAGCTCAAATGGCTACCCCCTCAGAGATGTCATTCAGACTTCCCAATCTAAAGTATAGCTTACCTGCTCCATCATTTTCTATCACATTACTTTTTATTTCCTTTATAACATTTATCATAATCCAAAATTATCGTATTTATGTGTTTACTGCCTATCTTTATTCACTAAATGTGGTATCCTTGAAGGAAGACATTGTATCTATACCTGACATTTCCTGAAACACACTAGGGACTCAATAAATACATGTGGCTGGCCTGAAACAGAAGTGAGGAGAGAAAGACACCATCTTGTCACAGATGGTTATAGATTTGCTTGATGTCAATATGAATATCATTTGAGCCATACTTTATAGTAAAGAATAAAAGAGTAACTCCACAAACAAATGAAGAAAGGAGTACTTTTTTAGTTTATTTTAATGACTTTAAGTTTTTGGTGACTTTTACATTTGGAAAATTACATAAGGTAAATTATTTGTAGAGATTACAAAGTTAGCCATCCATATGATTGCACTTTTACTATAAGGAGATGCCACACAGTTCTCTGCCCTTGATGACCTCATATTATTTTTGCTGCAAGAGAAAGCAAACAAATGACAAAAGATGAATATGAAGGCAATGGAAAATGTTATATAAATAATTCCCACTCAAAAGTCATTCTTTAATTCCTGACAAATTTTGGAAGTCAACTCAATGAGGACAAATTTGTGTAAGGATAAATTTGTCAACTTATCACAGATGATGGAGAGTGACTTTAACCAAATCATTTCTCTTCTCTGGTCTTCAGTTTCTTGATCTGTAAATTGAAAGACTCAGTGTAGCTGGAGCTCTGATACTCCGTCTTCACTGCAAGATTGCATGATTTTATGAGGTACATGAATCATTTCACATATAAGTAAAAAAGTAATGTACACTTTTGCACTTATTCCAGTTAACAAAATGAAATTATAATTGATATAATAAAAAGTAACTCATTTGATAAATCCCCTATATATGTTCTCATAGTTTCAAAATTTATATTTTATTTTCTTTTGATTCTGGAAAACAAATTAAGGTCAATTCTGAATATAATGGTAAAATGAATCACAACTCAGCTATTAAGAAAAATTATATATTAGCCTTCTTTATTTTCTTCCCTCCTTTTTTTTTTTTTTTTTTTTTGAGACAGGGTCTCACTCTGTTGCCCAGGCTGGAGTGCAGTGGTGGCGCAATCACAAATCACCACAGCCTCAACCTGCTGGGCTCAAGCAATCCTACCACCTCAGCCTCCTGAATAGCTGGGACTATAGGTGCACGCCACCATGCCTAGCTAATTTTTGTATTTTTTGAACACGGATTTAGCCATGTTTCCCAGGCTGCCCTCAAACTCCTGGGCTCAAGCAATCCGCCTACCTCGGCCTCTCAAAGTGCTAGGATTACAGGCATGAGCCACTACACCTGGCCTCTTCCTATCTCTTACATTAATTTAAAAGATTAATAAATGCATGGACAGTGTTTTAGATATAATAAAATATTAATAAAGACATTTATATTTTTATATATAATAAAATGATTAGTTTACCAACAATCAAAATAAAAAGATCCCAAAGCCGCAGATAAGGATAGCCTGCAGTGGTCTTTATGTTCCTTTGTATAATTCCTTTTTTTTCAGAGTCCAGTCTTGGATGTAATCCAATTGCGATAAGAAGTCACTCGAGTATAGACACCTGGCTTATTCTTTTTACCACATCCATCACCCCAGCTTACTATTCCAACAAGATGCCAGATATTTCTGGAATCAGGGTAAGCTAGTGGTCCACCAGAATCATTCTAGAGGAAGAAAAGAAAAAAATGTTTCTTGTCTTAACAAAAAATTTCCTTTTACCTCTCCTGTGGAGTTATCTGTACCTCCTGGGCACTGAAACCAATTCACTCTCTTTGGGCTTAGAACTCTGAAACCCTTAGGACTTTTTTTTTAAAACACAAGACAGCTACAAACCAGAATATATGGCCTAAAACTGCCAAATGTTGACTTGAGCAAACCAGAGTTTGACTTATATAGCGAGTGCAGCTTGCATATGGAGAAGGTGACTTAGCTGCTTGCACTGAGCTTAAGTCTCTATGATGAAGCCTCTAAGAAACAAGTGGCATAGGCATGTGCCCAGACTCCTGATGCATCTCTGGATAAAGAGAAGACAACATTCTAGGTCTGCAGGTTGCCCAGAAAATAGGACAAAATTCATCTTGTAAACTTCTTCTAAGTATTATTCTTTGTATGAATTCCGAGATTGAAAACTTCATGAGGGCAGGATTGTGTTCACCTCCACGTCCCTAGCATGTAGGCTAGTGTCTGGTACATAAATGGAATTAATACATTTTTAGTGTATTGAAATACAAAGCTACTATGTCAGTATCATTAACACAAAAAAAATTTTATGTGGATAAAAACTTCCATTTGATTAACTGGGAGAAAACAATTGGATAATGTAACTAGACATACCTGACATGCATCAGCTTCTCCTGACATAAATCCAGCACATAACATTGTATCAGTCACAAAGCCAGAGTATGCATATGAGGCATTGCAAATTTTGTTGTCAATAATCTTCAAAAAGGCTTCTTGAAGTATCACTGGAAATGAACCTAAAAGCAATAAGTGCTGCATATTATGCAGATCTTAGACTTTGCTGGGACAAAGAATATCTATCTATAGCATAAAGCAGACTCTCTTGGTCACCAAGAGTCAGGCCAGTCCCAGGTTAGATTAGTCTCTTTCAGGTGTTTGTAATAGTTGGCTGCCTAACACATAATTTCAATTTTTCCAATTCCCATTCCCAGAGATGTTTTAGGAAGTGAAGACAATTTGACAACATGCTTTTTGTCCCACCACTTGGTTTTCTTTTCAGTATATTTACTGATTGATTAATTGCATGAGGGGATGGTTGATTGATTGATTGATTGATTAGTTATTCCCATGCAGCTATTATGATTTTACAAAAAAATCTTACCATTCATATAAAGTGTTCCCCAACCTGTAACTACAACATTGTCATTTTCTGAGAGCTTCATTTTGGCTTCAGGAAGACAAATCTTACGAACCTACTTTGTAAAAGAAACTTCTTCAGCAAGCTGCACAAGGGCCATATTATCATGAAGCCCAGGACTGCTATAATTTTCATGAAAAATAATGTTTTGGACTTTCCGTGTCATATATGGTTTATTTACTACAATTCCAAAGTTGACAGTCCAATCTTTTGAATTATTTTTCCTAGAGGACACAATGTAATTAGAATACACTCAGTTGCTGGGTCACAACACTGTTCTTAGTGGTGATTATCTCATAATTTTAAGGCATGAGGTTCCCAAACAAAACTATAAACCACTGAAATTCTATTTTGAAAACTGTCTTTGACATGGAGCTGTTGTAAATGTTGCAGTCACTTAAAAATAATGCTAAGGACTCAGATTTGTCAGCTTTCTGAAGATCTTTTCAAGTAGAGTCACTGATGTTTTCCCTTGCTTATTCAGTTCCATCCAGTTTCTGAACATTTAATTTGGTCAGGAATCACATGAGCATCCTCAATTCCATAAGTGGATGGGGTCCAGGATTAGTCTTATTGCCACATACCCTTGGTTTCAATAGCTACTTTTTTTACCCTCACCCTTCTACCACCCTCAAGTAGGCCCTAATGTCTATTGTTCCCCTCCTTGTATCCATATGTACTCAGTGTTTAGCTCCCACTTATAAGCAAGAAGATGTGGTATTTAGTTTTCTGTTCCAGCATTAATTCATTTAGTTTGGATAATAGCCTGCAACTGCATCCATGTTCCTGCAAAGGCCATGATTTTATTCTTTTTTATGACTGGATAGTATTCCATGGTGTATATGACCCATATTTTCTTTATCCAGTTCACCGTTGCTGGGCATCTAGGTTGATTTCATGTTTTTGCTATTGTGAGCTGTGGTGTACATACAAGTGCATATGGCTTTTTGGTAGAACAATTTATCTTCCTTTGGATATACTCAATTTTTGGGTCCAGATTAAATTTTACGTCAGATGGATATGCTGTCTTTCTTCAAATTTCCATAGTACTTACTATCTTTGTAATACGTGTCATGTTTACAATACTATGCAGCCTCATACTTTTAGTATATGACATTTAAATTTTCTCAACTAGATTATAAACTTCTGGATGGCAAGACAAGGAAGCACCTAGTAACTGGAGTCAGACACACTTGAATTCACATTCAGTTTCTATTATTTAAGAACTAGGCTGGGCATGGTGGCTCGCACCTGTAATCCCAGCACTTTGGGAGGCTGAGGCAGGTGGATCACTTAAGGTCAGGAGTTCGAGACCAGCCTGACTAACATGGTAAAACCCCGTCTCTACTAAAAATACAAGAATTAGCTGGACATAGTGGTGCGTGCCTGTAATCCCAGCTACTCAGGAGGCTGAGACAGGAGAATCGCTTAAACCCAGGAGGCAGAGTTTGCAGTGAGCTGAGATCACGCCATTGCACTCCAACCTGGGCAACAGATTGAGACTCCATCTCAAAAAAAAAAAAAAAGAGCTGAGTGATCTTAGCCAAGTTTTGTCACCTTTCCTGAGTGAGACTTAGTTTCCTCATCTTCAAATGGTTTTAACTATACTTTCCATACAGAATTGAATGTTGTGATTAAATGAAATGATGTTAAGTAAAGCACTTAATGTCAGGCCAAGGTACCTATTTGGAAAATGTTAATTAATACTTCTATTTGCTTTTCTCTCCTTTCTCTAATTTAAATGCATTTCCTGCTATTTAATTATGCGGGTGATTGTAAATGTTCTATGTGATTGTAAATTTCATATGGCCTTGGTGAACCTTGACACATTAAGTTAACCCCTACAAACTATCCAAAATAGTTTTGCACCTAGCATCCTTCATTTAGTCAAATTTTCAAACTTACTTAGCAAAGCAGTGAGCTGCAGATAATAGCCACCTGCTGCTGATCAGAGAGGCTCCACAGTAGTGACGGCCTTTCCATTGCATGCTGGCCTGCCATGGCCATGCCCCCACCAGGGAGCTTTTTCCATTCACAATTTTGTTGCCAGTTATGATACTGTTGGCTACTTGTCTCCCACAACCTAGAGAAAGGATGTATTTACACGAGAGCAGGTATCTTTGATTACGCATTATAAAAAATATATCATTAAAAATTACTTGAAACCTTTCAGTGATTATTCAACTTCTCCTAATTGATGACGTTTCTTTCCTACAAGATACTCCTGTGATGTTTCTGTATTCTATCTTGGTTTGAGTGGTTCTTACTTATCCTCTTTTCCAGTCTCAAGCATCTTTCAACCACTATTTTTTGTTGTGTCTATGTGTTATAACTCTTGTCTCTCTAAGCAGATTCTTGAAGGAGGAGCTTTGCCTCATTGGTGTCTACATCTTGCATAGTATATGCACTGCTGTCTGTAAGACACCATGTGAACAAAAGATACTCCATAAATATCCATGGAGTGAATGAATGCATAAATGTATCTTGTGGACAACATGATACTCTAAAGAGAATTTATTTAAAAGATGTAACCGGACAGCGATATGCTCCTATAGGCCCAGCTACTTGGGAGGCTGAGGCAGGAGGACCGCTTGAGCCCAAGAGTTCCAGGCTATAGTCCACTATAATTGCACCTGTGAATTGCACTCCAGCCCACACAACATAGCAACATCCCACCTCTAAAGCAAAAAATAATAATAATTTTTAAGATGCAGAACTGTTTTTATCTTTAATAAATATATTTTATATAGCCTGGTTTTATATTTTCTTCTTATCCTAAATTGTCATTTCCTTCAATCTTTCTCATTTTAACATATTCAAATATGATATTTTTCACTCACAATTTTATTATTTGGAATCAATTTTCATTTAACTTTTTATATATTTTTAAATAAATGTTAAAATTAATAGACCAGTGTTTTTCAAAGAGAAATTCTAAGTCAATATCTGGTATATCTAGTAATTCGGAAAGCGTGTTATGGGATTTCCACATGATATATTTCAAATATTTTTAATAGAAAAATAATGAGAAAATACCTGTGAGTCCATCAAATTTATAATTAAAAGGTCCTTAACTTACAGTTGTTGGTAAGCATTTCGGAAGCAGCCTTGCTGATTTCTGAAAGTGAAAAACAAAACAAAATATAAAATTGAGCAAATATCACCAAGCAATTGACTTCAACCTAAGAACATAAATGCTAACTTTCCTAACCCAATATTGTCCAACATTTAACTATTTGGAGTAGTTCAGGTATTTTCAGCCCCTCTGACTCTTATTTGTTACATTATAACCATCTCTCCATATCTCTACTAGGTAGCCTAGAAAAAGAGAAAAGGGAATAAAAAACAAAAATCAGTTTTATGATTATTGAAGTAAAATATTCAGTGCTGTAAGAAGCTGGCACCCTTACAAATTGTTTTTTTATTATACTTTAAGTTTCAAGGGTACATGTGCACAACGTGCAGGTTTGTTACATATGTATACACGTGCCATGTTGGTGTGCTGCACCCATTAACTCGTCATTTAACATTAGGTATATCTTCTAATGCTGTCCCTCCCCCCTCCCCCTTACAAATATTTTTAAGAGATCATGATAGGGATTTCTTTCCCATGATAATTCTCTTTACTCTGAAATGCTCAGAATTATATATATTTTAAGGAAAAATGTCCCAATTAAAATTATACTTCACTGAGCCCATCCTGCTCTTTAGGGAAATCTCCTTACTAAGAATGAATCATGAAATTTTGAGAACTTAAATTTAAATCTTTTTCCTATTGGTAAAAGACTTTAGAGAGAAGGAGAAGAGGAGGAAACTAAAGAAACACTAGAAAATGCTGACTATACTCTATGGGACACAGAAAGAGAGTAAACAACATATCCCTCTTTCCCAAAAGCTACTCACAGAAAAATTTTATTGCTCCCTTGAAAAGTTCTACCTCAGGTTCCCTTCTTATTAGTGGTTCACTGGTAACGGGGTCTTTATTGTGTGGCAAAAGAGCGGTAACTGGCAGATGTTGCTGGCCTTTCAAGCCCTCAAGGACCCTAGGATTAATTGTCTGGCTGGAAGAACCATGAAACTGGACTCTGAAATCATATGCTTATCACCTAGCTGGACTTTTAACAATCCAAGTGACAGTTTCAAGACCTTTGCAAAACCTTCACAATCTTTACAAACTTCACTTTCTGTAAGGAGGCAAAATCTTATCATTTTTCTGTGAGAAGCTTTTGGGAAAGAGGGATACATTGTTTACTCTCTTTCTGTGTCCCATAGAGTATACTCAGCATTTTCTAGTGTTTCTTTAGTTTCCTCCTCTTCTCCTTCCCTCTAAAGTCTTTTACCAATAGGAAAAAGATTTAAATTTAAGTTCTCAAAATTTCATGATTCCCTTGTTTTCTAGGGAATTTTCCAGACAATTTTTTTCTTTAAAAGTGGTATTACTCCCGTTTTTTCACAAAAATCAATAAGAACTCCCATCCCTAACATTGTTCTTAACTCCTGCAGTCTCCTTACTGAAAGACCAACAAAGCCCTAAATCTGCTTTCTGTCATGAGATCCTGACAAAAGCAAGGAGTAGAAAAGAAAGATACTTTGCCTGGGCTCGGTGGCTCATGCCTGTAATCCCAGCACTTTGGGAGGCCGAGGCGGGCGGATCACAAGGTCGGGAGTTCAAGACCAGTGTGACTAACATGGTAAAACCCTGTCTCTACTAAAAATACAAAAAAATTAGCCAGGTGTGGTGGCGGATGCTTGTAGTCCCAGGCTGAGGCAGGAGAACTGCTTGAACCTGGGAGGCAGAGGTTTCAGTGAGCCAAGATCACGCCACTGCACTCCAGCCTGGGCAACAGAGCAAGACTCCATCTCAAAAAAAAAAACAAGAAGATAATTCAATTAGAACCCTTCACCCCCTTTCCCATGCATAATAGCCAAATCCTTCCAAACTTACATCCATGCTTGCAGTGTAACCCTCATTCCTATCATTCTTCAGACAATGATTCCATGGCACTGCCCTTTCCACTACCAAGTCATTGCTAGGGGTGACAGAGTTAGGTACGCATATTTTTTTTCCCAAACTACTAAAACTCTTAGTTCACTTTTTAGTACTTTAAAAAAAAAATAATCCAGAAAAAAACCTATGTAATAGAAAATAATGGAAATAAGTCAAATACCCATGAGTTTAATGGAAGCGGGAACTGCATTCCAGGATGCCATGTTGTTTTTCAACATCTGATGTAATTTAGCCTTGATTTTAGTCCTCATGCTAACTCTTTCTGCTGGAGGAAACTTGAATTTCAGCTGTAACTGCACATTTGAACCATTGGCATTAGGCCTAGAAACAACAGAAATTTTCTAATATACTGTTTCTTGATCTTTTAGAGGCTTTGTGAACACATTAAATTTCACACATTTTAATTATCACATTTTCTTTACATATATTAAAGAAAAATATACATATACTATCTAAGCATGTATAAAATTCAAAGATATCTAAAAAAACTTCTAGTACGTCTAGTTCAGATGTGCTATTCATGGAAGAAAATATAGACCACAAACTAAAATCAGAATATTTCAAACACTATGGGAAATGGAATACTGGCCAAGAAATGATTGGCATGAAGTCTTACTATAATACAATAAAAACCAGTGCTCTCATAAAGAATTTTTCTAATAACTTCATTTTATAGAAAGAGATAAATGAGAAAATAAAGGTAGGGCAGGGAAGCATTCAAAAGACAATTTCCAGCATGTATTTAGAAGCCAGTGCTAACCTTCTTCCTACGGTTTTTTTATACATAACCAGTCTGCCCCAACAGATCTATACAATGAAAAAGCTCAGAAAGAGAATTCTAAAGCATGAAGGACATCTTGATTATATATTCAGTACATTCTTTTGATTAATCAGGAAAAGAGATTAATTCATTTTGGAAGACTTTCAAACCAAAGCCATATCAATCAGAATTGTTAAAAATATCCATAATTTCACTTTCAAATAATTATGATCAATTCTAGGGTCTTTGAAGGTTTTTGTTTGTCTGTAGGTAAGTAGGTTGGTTAGGTCAGCTGGATTTTTTGTTTGTTTTGTTTTGAGAGTTCAGAATTCCCCAGAATTGATATTAACAATTACCAAATTACAAGTGGGCTCTACCCTCATTACTCTTCCCCCATACACTATACCCTCCTCCCTGCATCCCTCCCTACCACCACTATCTTCAGGCATCCTTCAAAGGTGTGTCTAGACAAATGTTGTCTTAAAATATTGTCTTTGTTCCACAGCCATTGTAAGGATGATAATTATTAAGGAAACTAAAATAGGATGTTTTTAGGGAAGGTATGGGCTAAAAACAAACCAGTTGAATTATTTGTTTTCCCTGGAGTTATAATTATCTTTCATCATAGCAGTCAGTTAGGACTGACCACCACCAATAACCTTATAATTCTTTTGCAGGTATAAAGATTAAAGATTTGTATATAATGACTCTTGCCCAGGACAGAAATTTGCTAGATACAATGATACTTTCATTCATGGAGAACTTGATCTTTCTTTTTCTTTTTTTTTCTATTTCCTTCGTTCCTTCCTTTCTTTCTTTCCTTTCCTTTGTTTCTCTTTTTCTTTATGTTTGTTTTTTGTTGTTATTGTTATCTAAAATCAAGGTTGTATGACATATCACCTACTTTCCTTTCATAAAATCTTAAATGAACTTGTACTTACAGAAGTTTGATGACCTCAGATTTGACATATTCCTTATATATACTGGAATTTTGAAATGCATTTAACATCTGACAAGAGAAAAAAAACAGTCATCATGTATGTTTCAATCAAATTTATAATAAAATTAATTTTAAAAATCTCTGATTTACCTTAGTCTCAATATCTTTGCTTAGATTTGTGCTGGCTTGTGAAGCTGCGTTTTCACAATTATCATTGTATGTGACTCCAGAAATATGAAAATCACCTTGATAATAGTAAGTCTTCTCTGCAAAATTAAGAAGAAAAAACCTCAAAGAATTTTAAAGTGGAAAGTGACTTTAAAGCGATTTATACCTCTGCCTCAACATTCCACCCAGCTTTAGAAATAATCCATTTATACCTCTGCCTCAACCATTTATACCTCTGCCTTAACATTTATACCTCTGCCTCAACATTTATACCTCTGCCTTAACCATTTATACCTCTGCCTCAACATTCAACCCAGCTTTAGAAATAATCCAAGGGAGGGAGAAAAATAAAAGGAGAGGAGTGAACAATTGTTTATTCCAGAAATGGCAACTCCATATCATTCATTCAATGATCCCCGCTTTCCCTTTATGTGATAATAGACATTACTGTCCTGCTAAGTCCAGATATACCCTCAGCACCCTCCTCAAAACAGCAATGCCCGCAGTCACTAACAATCCCCCTGAGTATGCACTAGATATAAAACATCTTTTACATGTATAGTCTAAACTCAGCCTAGCAATTACCCAATTAATCTTTCTAAGCAATTCTAATACAGGAAACATGCAAGCATCAGTCACCCTTCACTTTCTGGATGATATACACTGTCTTGCACCCTTTTGCATGCCCTTTGCCTGCTGGCCTGGTTTCCATTCCTTGATGTTATTCCTGGAGGACACCATGGTGCCCTTATTATTATTATTATTATTATTATACTTTAACTTCTGGGATACACGTGCAGAACATGCAGATTTGTCACATAGGTATACACGTGACATGGTGGTTTGCTGTACCCATCAACCTGCCATCTACATTAGTTATTTCTCCTAATGCTATCCCTCCCCTAGTGCCTCCACCTCCCTGCCAACCCTGGTGTGTGATGTTCCCCTCCCTGTGTCCATGTGTTTTCATTGTTCAGCTCCCACTTATGAGTGAGAACATGTGGTGTTTGGTTTTCTGTTCCTGTGTTAGTTTGCTGAGAATGATGGTTTCCAGCTTCATCCATGTCCCTGCAAAAGACATGAACTCATTCTTTTTATGGCTGAATAGTACTCCATGGTGTATATGTGCCATATTTTCTTTACCCAGTCTATCATTGATGGGCATTTGGGTTGGTTCTAAGTCTTTGCTATTGTGAACAGTGCTGCAATAAACATAAGGTTGCATATGTCTTTATAGTAGAATGATAATGATTTATCATTCTTGGGGTATATACTCAGTAATGGGATTGCTGGGTCAAATGGTATTTCTGGTTCTAGATCCTTGAGGAATCATCTCACTGTCTTCCACAATGGTTGAACTAATTTACACTCCCAACAGTGTAAAAGCATAGTGCCCTTTTATTTCCCTACAGCATATGATGGGTGGTGCTTTGTATGAGTCACAAGGTCTCATATCCCCATCTTTTCCCTTCCCCAAATATAAACTGCTTCACGTAATACATTAGGTCACCATAATTTAAAACAGGACAAGCCTCTTAAAAATAGGAATTACCAAGATGCAGTGGATTATGCCTATAGTCCTAGCAGTTTTTGAAGTCAAGGTGGAAGGACTGCTTGAGTCCAGGGGTTCAAGACCAGCCTGGACAGCATAGTGAGAGCCTGTCTCTACAAAAAACTTAAAAAATTTGCCGGGCATGGTGGCACGTGCCTGTAGTCCCAGCTACTGAGGAAGCTGAAGTGGGAGAATTGCTTGGGCCCAGGAGTTCAAGTCTACAGTGAGCTGTAATTGCACCACTGCACTCCAGACTTGGTGACAGAGTGAGACCCTTATGTCAAAAAAAATAAAATAAAAAGAACTAATACGAAAGAATACCCTGTTTTGGTTAAGTAATTAGCCATTCCTGTATTTTGTGAGCAATTGTGCTTTTGATCCACCTTTAACATACACCATGTAGTCTCTAAGTGACTGAAAAGTATGATCTCCTAAGCTGAAATAATTTATTACCCTGTAAGTTAGAAATAATTTTAAAATAAAATAAAAACTGATTTCCTATATTCCTATGGATTCTTATATTTTTCCTTATGGTAACCAATACATACAAAAGTCCAATGCCAAAGTCTGTCTGAGAAGTTACCTGAAAAGATGAATGCATATGAAGCTAGAGGAGCTAGTTCCAGCCCCATCACAAATCAGCTGTGCTGTCTTGGCATATTTAGCCCGCTGGGATTTTCTTTATTAATCACAAAAACTAAATTGCAGCCTGGTGCGGTGGCTCCCAGCTGTAATCCCAGAACTTTGGAGGCAGAGGTGAGAGGATCACTTGAGGTCAGGGGTTCAAGACCAGCCTGGCCAACATGGTGAAACCCCATCTCTACTAAAAAAAAAAAAAAAAAAAAAAAAAATTAGCCAGGAGTGTCGGCGAACGCTGGTAGTCCCAGCTACTTGAGAGGCTGAGGCAGGAGAATTGCTTGAATCTGGGAGGCAGAGGTTGCAGTTTGCTGAGGTCACACCACTGCACTCCAGCCTGGGAGATAGAGTGAGACTCCATCTCCAAAAAACAAAACAAAACAAAAAACAAAGAAAAGCAAACAAAAACTAAATTACAATAGATAAACTCTAAGACCCTCTTCTTTCTACTATTTTATCATTTTCATCTGTGAAGCTTGTCACCAAATGACTAAAGTAAATAATTAGAATCTGCTAACTTTGTGTTACATCCAGAATACTGAACCAGGGTATTTACAAGTAGGTAGATTAATTTGTCAAAAGTCTCATACATCATGCCCAGATTCTGAGAAACCATTATGTTTAGATTTCTGATTCCAGTTATAATTTTACTGGAGAATTCTATCAGTTCAAGGTACCATTTTAAAATTAATTTTCACTTGGTTTTTACTGTGGATTGAATTGTATCCCCTCCAAAATTCATATGTTGAAGCCCTAAACACCAATGTGACTGTATTTGGAGACATGATCTTTAAGGGGGAATTATGGTTAAATGGGGTCATAAGGTTGAGACACGAATCCAATATGACTAGTCTCCTTATAAGAGAAAGAGAGACCAGATCTCTCTTGCGCGCTCTCTCTCGCGCGCGCGCTCTCTCTCTCTCGCACTCTCTCTCTCTCTCGCTCTCTCTCTTTCTCACTCACTCACTTCACCCCATCTCCCAAAATACACACAGAGGAAAGGCCACGGGAAGGCACAGTGAGAATCCAGCTATTTAGAAGCCAGGAAAAGAAGTCTCCCCAGAAACCAACCAGCATATTGGTCTTAAAAGTCCAGTCTCCAGGATTGTGAAAAAATGTCTGTTGTTTAACCTAGCCAGTCTGTGGATTTTGATATGGTAGCTTGAGCAATTATAATTATTTAGATAAACTGAATGGAAATCTATTCTATATTCTATACTGTGGTCAGTGATTTTCAGTTTTACAGACATAGCAACAGTAATCTTTACATGGTAAACTGCCTTCCATTTCAAAGTTTATCAAGTCTTTTTTCTTAGGATAGACAGATTTTATTACCTCTCTAAAACACTGTTTTATACTAATAGATTATAACAATACCTATACACCATAATCACTACAGAGCTTCCAAAAAGCATGCATGGGTAAGGTCATGCCCCGGTCCAACTGAATCAGCTAACCTAAGAGTAGGGCCTAGAGAATGAACACTACTTCAAAAGAGCTCGACAGGTGATTCTGAGAAGAAGCTAGGGTTTGGAACTATTAGATAAACTATCTGAAGAATTATGAAATTGGTTATACATGTGTATTAAGCTTTTGGAAATAGCATTGTTAAGTAAAACGGTTGAGAAAGAGATGAATCAAAGTCATTTCTAGAATAATGATCTTTGTGAAATACTTATCTCTGAGTTAATCTAAAAAGTGGAAACTCAAAAGTTAAAAAAGTTGATTGAGAAATAATAGATGTGTTTAGACAGGGAAACTAATTTCATGCTACTTAAATGAGGGATTACAATAGCTGCCATCCAGCTAATTTCATACCAGTTAAATGAGAGATTACAGTAGCTGTTATCCAGCTTAAGTTGTTCTCAATATTAACAAATATTATATTCGTTCCTAAGCCAGAGTCCTACAGCAGAAACTCCTCTTTCAAACTGACTTCAAACAACATTTACCACAGCGTTTGTGTCCATTTTTACTCCACAGGTAGGACAGTTCAAGTAATTTAACTTTAAGTAATTTAAGCTGCTATAGCCTTCTATCTGAAATAGTAGGTGGTTGACCATGTAGAGGCATTGAAGGGTGAATTCTCGTCCCATGCACCTCCTGCTCCAGCCAGGGTTCTGTAGTTCCCCTTTGCACCACTCCTTTCCATTAAGACCTTGCTTCCCCAGGAAAGGGGACCTGTTAAGATGCAAACTGTATGTTGAAAAAATGGATTTTTTCACAAGGGCTTGATTTTGAAAACTCAGAGCACTGTACTTAAGGAAATTATGTGAAGAATGTTATTTTTTAATGAGTAGAGGGAAAGAGAGGACAGAAAGAGATTATGAAAATTTCATGGATAGATATGGCAGGCAGGAGATTGAGTGCCCATTACCCTTCTGAAAGACAAGTCTTAAGAGGACTGAGGAGAAACAAAGGAAAAGAAGCCAGGTTGAAAGAAACTGTGTAATTTTTGCTGAGTCAGCCAAAATTTGTCTACATTGTATTATTGTATAGGGTTATATATTTCAGAGATATAAAACTCAGAAAAATCATGATAAAGTAATATAATTAAACTATTAAGTATATTAATATTAAGCTTTTAAGCAAGCTATGCTACTTAAAAGCTTGTGGTATCAAGCAAGTCACTTTACTTTTCTGAGCCCCAGTGTACTGTATGTGAAAATAAGGATAGTAGTAAAATCTGTCACCCCTAGCTCACAGGATTATTGGGAAGATAAAGTGGAATGATGGATGTCAAATTTATTTTAAAACATTAAATAACTATACAGGTTTAAGGACTTATTTTTCAGAAAAGTAAAAATAAATTGGAAACTAAGCTTTGTGAGTATACTGTTAATAAAAGTTTTAAAAATAAAACCATGTTTGTGCAAACATTTAGCCATTATACCATGATTGACTATCTACTATTAAAAGAGTTATTTGCAGATTTTTCATTGCTACTTATTCATCATATCTTAATAACCAATAGCAGAATTGAACCAAGAAGAGAAGGAATCTCTAAAGTTTGAGATACATTTACTACAGGATGTAACAATTCAACTACAAGCCTACTATAAGCTCCTTTAATGACAATGAATATTGACATCAAAGCATTGAACATTTCAGTCTTGCTCATACCCCCATAGTTGGTGATATAATTTACAAGGAGGCCTCTGATTCAAAAAATTTTTATAAATTTCTGTGTCATAATAAACTGTGTTGAAATAAAATAGTAAATAAGAAAACTCCCAAGAAGAAATTTAATGTTCATGTTGTTTTTTTTCAATTTTTAAAATTTAAAGATTTATAGCAAGGATGAAAACTGAAAATAATCAATACTCACCAACTGCCAGAAAATGAACAAGAAGACCAATGGTTACTCCCAAGATTGCCGCCACTCCAAGAAAAATAAAGATCATAGTCCATAGTGGCCAAGATCTTTGGGAAGATATGCCGTGCCTATGAAAGAGGAAAATTTTGGTTCAAATCAGATAATAACAATCAAAATCTACCTGCCTCTCCTTCAACTCATAGTACATGAATTGTAGTTTATATATTAGTCCTTTATGCTAGTTGAAAACATAGAAACCTCAAATGCCTCAAAGAGGATAGACCCTAATGCTCATTCACTTAGCAAATTATCATTGATCCCAGGTTAGCTGCTGGAAATACATCAGTGAGCAAAATAGACATGATTTCTGTCCTTATGTTGCTGAAGAGAAATTGACTTGCTTTTTTTAAAAATTGAAGCAGGTTACAAAACATTAGTTGTAGTCTGATTGTATTTTTGTAAACTATAGCCATATCATGCACAGGGACATATAAAGACTTATAGACACAATTAAATACATAATATAATATAATATATATAATATAATATATTACATATAATATATTATATTATATATAAAATATAATATTATTATGTATAATATTATATTATATATTATATAATATAATGTATATAATATTATATTATATATTATATATATAATGTATATAATATTATATTATATATCATATTATATTATATATAATATAATATAATATATAATATTATATATAATATAATATATATATTATATATATAATATTATATATTATATATATTATAATTATATATATTATATTATTAATATATTATTATATTATTAGTATATGATTAATTATATATTATATACAATATTATATTATATATTATATGATATAATATATAATATAATATATAATATTATATATAATATAATATATCATATAATATATAATATTTTATATAATATATCATATAATATATAATATTATTTATATAATATTATATATAATATTATATGATATATAATATTATAAATAATATTATATGATATATAATATTATATAAATAATATTATATAACATATAATATTATATAAATAATATTATATGATATATAATATTATATATATAATATTATATGATATATAATATTATATATATAATATTATATGATATATAATATTATATGATATATAATAAATAATATTATATATAATATATATAATATATATTATATATTATATATTATATATATTATATATAATATTATATTGTATATAATATATAATATTATATTGTATGTAATATATAATATATTGTATGTAATATATAATATTATATTGTATATTATATATTATATATTATATTGTATATAATATAATATAATAATGTATTATATATAATATTATATTATATATAATATAATAATGTATTATATATAATATATTATATATAATATATATGATATAATATATTATATATCATATATGATATTATATTATATATAATATATAATATTGTATTATATATAATATAATATATATTATATATAATATATATTATATTATATAATACATATTATATTATATAATATATAATATATATAATATAATAAATATTATATATATTATATATAATATATATTATATATAATAAATAATATTATATATAATATATAATATTATACAATATATAATATATTATGTATTATATTATAAATATATAATATATTATGTATTATATTATAAATATATAATATATAATATATTATGTATTATATTATAAATATATAATATATAATATATTATGTATTATATTATAAATACATGATATAACAAGTTTTAATTATAGGTTTGATAATTGCAGATGGAAATACCATGATGTCAACTGCAGTAATCTCTATGTAATAAAATTATAGATTTTTTGTTTACTTTTAACTGCATTTTCTAATTTTTCTTTTTTTTAATTTTCTTTCTTTCTTTTTTTTTTGAGACAGAGCCTCACTCTGTCACCCAGGCTGGAGTGCAGTAGTACAATCTCAGCTCATTGTAACCTCTGCCCCACTGGGCTCAACTGATCCTCCCACCTCAGCCTCCTGAGTATCTGGGACCACAGGGGTGCACCACCACACCCAGCTATTTTTTTGTAATAGAGTCAGTGGTCTCACCATGTTGCCCAGGCTAGTCTCAAACTCCTGAGCTCAAGCGATCTGCCCATCTTGGCCTCCCAAAGTGTTGGGATTACAAGCATGAGCCACTGCACCTGGCCTATTTTCTATAATGTTTCTACAACAAATGTAAATTATTTGCATAATATAAATTAATAGATCAGTTAGTTGTTTTATCATCAAAGCCAATCAATTAGATGAAACAGAATTAGAAAATATGGTGGTTCGGCATCATAGAGATAAAGCAGTTTATGGTTACAGTTACATTGTATGGCCACACTAAGGTTAATCTACATAAAGTTTGAATCCTAGTTATTTTTCATATCTTGAGAGATGATGTTATATAATTGTCCATTGGAGGAAGGGCTGTAACATAAACATTCATGATTTCAAATGCAAAACATCCTCAGCTGCTTCTTCAATCTCTATTCTGTATCATTCTAAATAAACCTTGCAAAACAGAAGAGTTTGTAATCAGGGAACATATTTGGTGAATTACATATTTCCTATGAATATGTGAACCTTTTTGTTCTCATCTCATCCAGGACCAACTGACTTTTAGGTAGATACATTTTTGTTTTTGTTTTTTTTAGCATTACCTGATACAACTGTGCAACTCCACCTAAACTTGTTTCCTCTTCACTCTGTTCCACATTCTTAATCCTACCTCTTCCTTATACCTCTTTGTCTCTTTTGATGACTTGTTAATTAGTGTTTCGCAGAACCAACATTATTCATCAAAGCTCTTCAAAGAAACTCCTTATTTCAGACACATTTCATGTGTTTTTTTGTACCGGAATTCTGTTATTTAATATCAGCCTCACAGAAAAAAAGTCTACTCAGGCATAGCATTTCTAATACAGTATTTATAACTTTATTAATATTTGATAACATGTTTCTTTTAATGACTATAAAAGTGCACTGTGACAGTAAGGTCTCAAATTTGTTTTGAATTAGCTAGTTATAACAGTCTGGTAGCTTGGGCTTTCTGAGACATGCATATTAGTCTAAAAGACTAAACATTATGTAGCCTAAATAATTATTCTAAGTTCTGAGATGGTTTCAGAATAATCACTGCTTTACCCAGCTTAGAAGAGATTTTTCTCTAAAAACCCATTTTGGATGCTCTGAAAATTTCTGAAGAGTACATATTATTGACTATAGCTCTGATATGACTTTTTCCTCCTCACATGGCTTTCTCTTGTCAAAAATAATTTAAAGTACTATTTTATATCTAAAAGAGTACAGTAAGTTTGTGATTAACTCAACCCTTCCTCTAATAAATGTAGCCTCTGGGAATTTATTATTATTTTTGAATAATAGCTGCACTTTTAAAAATTATGTTCTAAATATCAAAAAATGTCCATTCATGAAACAATTTACTCTCATTTACCAAATTAATTTTTGGCAACACTTTTTTCTAAAGGTAGGCATTTGCATTACAAGAGGAATCCCTCACTTAACAAAGGAAATAGGTTAAAAATTAATCTTCAACTTAAGTTGAATTTAACCAACTTCGTGTACTTAACTAAACTATAATTTCCTCACTTTTAGAATGAATCTACTTCAAATAAGAGTTACTTGCTGGCTGCATGTGGTGACTTACGCCTGTAATCCCAGCACTTTGGGAGGCCGAGGCAGGTGGATCACTTGAGGTCAGGTGTTTGAGACTAGCCTGGCCAACATGGTGAAACCCCATCTCTACCAAAAAATACAAAAATCAGCCGGGTGTGGTGGTGAGTATCTGTAACCACAGCTACTCAGGAGGCTGAGGCACGAGAATGGCTTGAACCCAGCTCCATCACAGGGGAAAAAAATAAAAGAAAACTCATTGCCATTCTGGCATAACCATTTGCCTTAATCAACTTGCAATAATGATGGTAATCAAAATGATGGTGAGTACATTACTTACAATTTTAAAACATCAGTCTTGTTATAATTTTACCCTTATGGTCGATGCCAGTGGTTAGATTTCCTTTTAACCACTTTTGGGCATTGCTTTAGGAGTTAAACAGCAAAGCATTAAAAAATATATAGTTTTCATTTATTAGAACTTCATTTATAAACCATTTGAATTAGATATGCCTGAATTATCTCATATAATGAAATGTGTTAAAGCATGATTGTGGTGCAAAATTCTTCAAATTTTAAAAAAGTAAACATTTTTTCCATAGAAAACTTTAAATCATTAGGGTGAGAATTGTGCATAAGGAGCAGAGAAGTGTAATGAACAAATGGGTAATGGCCTCTATTCTTCACTTTCTCCTGGAACTTTGAAAAAAAGAGAGTCTACAGAAAGGAAGTCATTTGAAAATTTATGAAGTTTTGAGAACCTGCAGTTTGCCTGTTGCTAATTCAGAATCTATATTAGAAAGTACATTATTCCAAAATCTATAATGGCATTCATATTTTTTATTATTCCTAAGAAAACCTTTTAATATTAGAAAATTTGATTTCAATTACATTACTAGAGAACAAAAACGGTAGTGTTCTTATGAGTGATTATAAAAGAAATCTTATGCCTCATTTCCTTAAGATTTCAGGTCAATTATATATTTATATTCCTTCCCAGTAAGCAAAATTTTGCTGAATTATTACTTTTCTAACTTTTGGAAACTTTCCCAGAGACTTCAAAGGGTCTGTAGACCTCAGACAATAGAGTGTTTCTTAACAGTGTCCAGAAATAAAAACTAAATTATAAAAACAGTCAATTAACAAAAAACTAGAACATACTTAATGGCAACTTGCTAAATTTTGCCAACTTACTCTCCCCAGTGAAATCCCCTTTACCTGTACATAATGTTCTGATTGTTGTGGCAGTATCAGGTATAATGGTGGTAATGATGATGATGAAGATAACGATAACGATGACAATGCTGGTAATAGTGATGACAAAAGTTAGAACCTTCTGACGCAGCTTTTGACTTATGTGCTACATCCAGTGTTGGAGCTTGGTTTTTATGGGCTGGGTAAGATGTAGAGAACAAATAAGATGAAACTTGTCTGACTGGTGTTAATGACCATCACATTTCTATAGTTTCAAGACAGGAGTTAACCCAAGAATGACAAACTTCCTTGACTTGGCGATTTAGAAAAAATTACGGCCCAGTTTGGTCAGCTAAGAGGTACACCCAAGAAACAGCTTTGAAGTATGTAGGGGTAATCCTAACTCTATATTTTACCAATTCCATTATACTGCCTTGTCTCTTCTCAATTGAAACTAACTATAACTAGTTAAAAGTTTCTGGCAAATATTGCCATCATTCTCATGCAGATGAAATTCTATTTCATTGTGGTTTGCATTTGCTTTTCCTTAATTACCTGTGAGAATAATCATTTCACATATTTTGAGGGAATTTGGATTTTCACTTTTGAGAATCCTGTTCATAAGTTTAGTTTTTCATCAACAGGCAGCAGATGGTAAGGAAAAAAAAATGGGTTGCTAATCTTTTTTTCTTATAGTTGTATGTGAGTTCCTTATATGATCTGGATATTAATGTATTATTATACTGGATATTAACCAGTTATGTTCACCTATTTATTAATTACCTGTCCCCAGGGTGCAGCTTGACATTTCATTATGTAAAGAGATTTCAGTTCTTTAAAAACTTCAAGAATCCATTTACTTTTGTAATGACATGAAATGATAATTTAATTTTATATTGTCTTAATTTGAAATTATTTTTTCTTACTAATAACCTGTTTTCCAAGACTTTTTTATTGCAGAGTTCATCTTTTCTCTACGGATGTGGGAGGCCTCCTATGTCATATACAAAATCTGCATGTTTCTTAACTCTCTATTCTGTTCCAATAGTCTATTTACCTTTTCTTCTGTCAATACTAAATAGTTTTAGTTACTATAGATCAGGAGTCAGCAAGCATTTTCTGTCAAGTGCCCAGACAATAAACGTTTGAGGCTTTGTAGGCCATATGGTCTCCATTGCAACTATTAAATTTTGCCATTGCAGCACAAAAACAGCCAAAAATGCTAAGTAAAAAAATACATGCAGGCATGGCTGTTTTCCAGTATTTACTTATAAAAGCAAATGGTGAACCAGGCCCATGGGTTGTAGTTTTCCAACCCCTGCTGCAGATTACAGTAGGTCATGATTTCTGAAAGCATATGTTTTCTCAAACACTTCTTCAAATTTATATTGGTAATTCTTAACCTTCTATTCTGCCATATGCTTTGAGGATCAGCTTATTAAGTCCCATTATTAAGTCCCAAGAAAATATTTTGAGATTTTGAGATTTCAATAGAAATTCTATTTATTTCACAGAATAGTTTGGAAAGATTCAACATCTTATATTGTTAACTGTTTATCAGCATGATATATCTTTCTATTTATTCATTAATTTTGTTTTGTCATTTTACTCATAAAGTGATATAAGGCACATCTTTTTTATATTTATTCCTCTGTTTGAAGTTTTTCTCATAGTCATGAATAATATTTTTCCTGTTAAATTTTCTAATTGTTTATTGCTAGTGTGTAGGAATATTACTGATTGGTATTAGTAAGTAGCATGCCCAGCAAATTTGTTTAGCTACTTTAAAAATTAATAGCTGTCTTTAGATTCCTTGAATTTTCTATATAGATGATTATGTTGTTTTTAAATATTAAGATTTCCAAATATCATTCAGTACAGTTCCTTCCTTTCTTGGATTGGCTTTCCTTCAGTTTCTGATATTTTTTGTCACTCTCCCCTGCCTTCATATGGTTAATTTTTATATTATTTTCCAAAGTTTATAATGATTAACTCTAGAAGGCCTCAATATAAGGTAGTTTGCCATTACCGGAATGCTTAAACAGTAACTTTTAAAGAACAGAATTTCTTAATTTTAATTTAAAATTTATCAATCTTTGCTTTTAAGTTTAGTGTTTCATGTATACCTGTATGTGGTCTAGGAATTCTTCGCTTTTCACAAAGACATTCTCCCATGTTTTATTCTAGAAACTTCAGTGAGTTACCATTTGCACTTAGATTAATAATTCACATAGAATTTATTTTTGTTCACATGATGAAGTGGGATTAAAGGTGTATTTATTTTTATTGGCTTTTAATTTTGCCATTATTGTGCCATATCACACTGCTTTAATTAATGAAGTTATAGAAGGTCTTGATAAGTGGTAATGTAAGTCCATATTTATTTTCCTTGTTCAATGTTGTCTTGGCTTTTTTCAGTCCATTGCATTTACTTCTAAATCTTAACACTATCTGATCAATTTCTAAAGAGAAATCTCTAGAATTTTGTTGATATTGCATTGAATGTACAGATAAATTGGAGGATAATTGACTTCTTAAAATAGTAAAGCTTCCAATCCATGGACTCGGTATACATTCATCCATTTAGATTTTCTTTAATTTTTCTCAATATCTGTATAGAAGTCATACCTGTTTCCCTACAATTAATCTATGTATTTCATATTTTTCTGTCCTATTATAAATAGTATTATTCCTTGAATTTTGTGTTACATTTGTTGCCAGCATATTGAGATACAACTGATTTTTATATAACAAGAAAATTGATTAATTTATTTAATTTATTAATTTTTTTTGTTTGGACATCTTTTCAAATTTTTAGCATATATGTACGTCATCTTGTCATCTGCATAAACAGTGTTACTTCTTTTCCATTGCTTATATTTTGTATTTTGTTTTGTTTGATTAAATTATTTTTTATTTATTTATTTATTTATTTTTTTGGGTTATGACATGGAATTCCAGTACACTATTGAATGGAATGGTGATAGCAGGGATTCTTTGCTATTTTCCCAATTTCAGAGAAAGACTTTAAGTATTTCACCACTAAGTAGAATGTTTTCTGTCACTTTATCAAATTAAGGAAATTCTCTTGTTTTTTGTTTGCTACGATTTTACAATAGAGTTTGAATTTGACCAAATCCTTTTGTCTGCATTTATTGAGATAATCATGTCTACTTTTATCTTATGAATGTCATGATCTACATTGACTCATATTTAAATGTTAAGCCAACCTTGCATTTTTGGAATAACCTCAACTTGATTGCAATTTATGACACATTTTATATATCACTGGGTTTCATATGCTAATATTTTGTTTAAGATTTTTTGATACATACTTCTGAGAGACAATGACATATAATTTTCCTGTCTTTTATTTTCATTGTTAAGTTTCACAGCTGAGCTTATGTTAGCCTTATAAAACAAGCTGGAAAGTAACTTTTATTGTAAATTATTTGAAAATTTTTATATATATATGTAAAAGGCAAGTTGCCAAAACTAATATGGTATCACTATAAGGAGATCTACCTGCCCTTCAGGGAAACCACATTTTGGACTTTGCATAAACTTGAAATAAACTTTTCTTTTACAAGCCCATCAAGATTTAAGAATTTATCTGTTGAAACAGATAATACAAATATCTATAACTAATAAATATCCTATTTGATGTTTATAGTCAATTAATTTTTTAAACACCTTTAAAAAACGTAAACATTTGAAACTGATATATAAAGTGTTCGTATTAAATCTCAATCATTTCACACACATCCATTCTTCCTTTTGATTTGCTCTAATATCAGAAATAGCCACTGTAGACTGATGAGGTTCTCTAACTTTCCACGGGCAAGCAGTGTTGCTGCTGAAACAGGATGATCCTTTCTTCCATCTTGAACAAAGCCTAAAATGTCAGTGTTTATGCCATTTTCTCCCCTTAGCTTCATAGCCACAAAAGATCTGTCAGTTATGAAGGAGAAGCACATACATCATGTTGTGCTTATGGTTACATTGAATCATCATTCTTTAAATGAGTGAGTTAGGAAACATATATTTGTTCCAAGAACACTCCCACAGACTGCATGTCTCAGTTTCAATTCAACCTGAAGTTTCAGTGTCAGCTTGGGTAAGAATTAATCAAACGCTCTGTAGCAACTGGGATTATCCACCTCATGACTGCACTTCCTCTTCCTGGGTTTCTGTTTCTTTAAAAGCTTTACCATGTCATTCACATCTAGGTATACTTCAAAATTATTCAAACCAACCTTAAGACTTACAACTGAATCTTCTACAGTAACCCTGGCCCACATACATTTTATAGTTTTCTGAGATCAAATTGCATATATCTCATAAGAATTAATTATTACATATTATTCTACTTGTGTCATACTTGTTTCCCCAAATAGATTATAAATTCCTGGAGTATAGGGTTTATGTTTTATACTAGTTTCCATACATTCCATGTTCTTAGTAAACACTGACAGGTTAATTATTCAATCCTTACAACATGGAAGAGAAAGAAAGACCCCTTCTCCTCTCCTGTTTATTTCTACATAGTATTTGGTTCTTATTAGCACTATTTTCTTTTCATTTGCAATAATATTTTGAGTTAGATTGGCTGGCAATCTAGCAGAAGCCTTTTTTCATCCTCAGACATCTTTTACTTATTTATTTATTTGCTTATTTATTCATTATATATAATAGACTTCATTTTGTAAAGCAGTTTTAGGCTCACTGCAAAATTAAGTGGTGGATACAAAGATTTTCCATACATGCCCTCCGCCCCCACACGTGTTTAGCCTCTTCGTTTATCAACATCCCCCATCAGAGTGGTACGTTTGTTACAACTGATGAACCTAAATTGACATATCATTATCACCCAGACTCCATAATTTACATTGAGTTTCACTCTTGGTATTGTACATTCTATGGGTTTGGACAAATTTGTAATGGCATGTATCTACCATTATAGTATCATACAGAGTAGTTTCACTGCCCTAATAAATAACGAAGAGGACTTTTTTACTGCACTGTTCCTTGGTACACTCACTTCTAGTAGGACCTGCTTCTCAAAATAGCAAAATCAGAAGCTCAAACTTATCAGTACTGTCCATCATGACCCAGCTCTAGGGAATTCCTTCACATTTTTCAGACTCGTGAGACATATCTTTCTAACCAAGATGTCATTTAGTTAACTTAAAATGGGAGGTACCTATTCCCTGCTTATGGAATGCATGACATATAAGAAGAAAACTCTCAAGGAACCTGGGTTTCCTTCTCAATAAGCATGAGATTTTACAAGTAATACATATATATCAAATCCAAGTATTCTGAAATGTAACTGCTCACTTCTATCATCCTTTTAGATTAAAACATCATTTTTACACATAGGTAATTTTTGTTACTGAAAATATAACTTAAATATATAATTGTTTTTCTTTTTTTAACAGTCACCTTAGCTTCAGATGATTATATAAACTGTTGCTACTAAGGAAATTGAGGGAAGATTGACATGCTTTGATAATCCTTGTAAATATAGTGAACATTAATAAAAATCTTTTGATTGTAAGAGACTAAGTTGCTGTTTCATGAGTTTCAGTCTCTTGGTAAAATTACCTCCTAAGGTACTAAGAATATTTACAAATGAAACTGCTGAAGTATTACAGCTGTTCACGGAATTTTGATGAGTATTTAAATGAGAGGAATATGAGAATAGAGATAATACAGTTTATTTTTTAACTGGGAAAAGTTGATATTGAAAACCATAGGCCAGGCAAGGTGGCTCACGCTTGTAATCCCAGCACTTTGGGGGGCCAAGGCGGGTAGATCACCTGAGGTCAGAAGTTCGGGACCAGCCTGGTCAACATGGCGAAACCCCGTCTCTACTAAAAATAAAAAAATTAGCTGGGTATGGTGGCAGGCGCCTGTAATCCCAGCTACTTGTGAGGCTGAGGCAGGAGGACTGCTTGAACCTGGGAGGCGGAGGTTGCAGTGAGCCGAGATCATGCCATTACACTCCAATCTGGGCGACAAGAGCGAAACTCTGTCTCAAAAAAAAAAAGAAAACCATTTGCCACTGAATCTGATATCAATTTTGAGGGGAAAAAAGCCACAATAAATTCCTAAAAGTATGGCTGGGCAAATCTAAAAATTAGAAGCAATTATTACTTTAAGCCAATATTGGTTCACTTAAAATAATAATTATTTTTTAAATAGATAATCCTAATAACCCCTCAGAATTACCTCGCTTAAAGCAGCAGGTTTTTCCTGGTTTAAGCTCTGATTTCCACATTAGCAGCACCATCTAGAATCCGACCTGTATATTTCCCTATGGAAAGAGTCAATTTTTCATGGCACACAATGGAATTTATATAGTACTGCCTTCATATTTATTTTTAAATATAGAATTACTTTGTATAGAGAGTATCATTAATTTAAAAAATCAAAATAAAACAAAACTACTAAATTCATAGGGTATATGTAAGACTTACAATTGCAAAAGAACTTATTCTTTCCCACATAGTTTTAGTAAGGATTTGACTGAGTTTATCTGGGTACTTTCCTCCTTTGGTTCCTATATGCCTGGGAAGCCTCCCACCCTTCTCCCTAACATCCTACTCTCACAGATCCTCCACCACAACTTGCGTTGGACAAATCCCATTTTGCCCTTTTTCTCTGTTCATATCACTTACCTCAGGAACCTCTACACTCCCACTTCATGGTAGTCCCATTCTTCAATATGAGACCTTCTCACTCCTTTCACTAGCTCTCTAAACCTTACTATATGGCGTTCTCTGGAAGTCACAGTATGCTTTCTGCAACTTCTTTAGGACCTCAATCTGTTCTCCAAACATCCACTCCATATTCTTGCTCAAAGTAGAACCTGTCTTTCCTCCAGTATGCAGATTTCATTGCCGCCCTCCTATAAGGTGCCCATTATTTACCCACCAATCCTTTTACTGCTGTCCCTATAGGTGAAGTGCGTGTACTCCTCACTCCTCAGTGCCGCTTCCAGACCTCTGCTCTCTAAAATCAGATTGTATGCTACTATGCCTTCATCTGGTGGGGTGTATTTCTGATTCATATGGAAGGTGTAGTATACTACAAAAAAAAAGGCCACCTGTAGATACCAGGTCTTAATCCCTAGAACCTGTGTTATATATATTTAAAGAAAAAAAAAGATCTTTGAAAATATGATTATGAATTTTGACTAAAGGAGAATTTTTTTTTAATTTTAGATACCAGGGTACATGTACAGGTTTGTTACATGAGTATATTGAACCCAGGTAGTGAGCATAGTACCTATAGGTAGTTTTTCAACCCACCATACCATCCTGCCCCCACAGTGTCTATTGTTCCTACATTTATGTCTGCATGTGCTCAATGTTTAGCTTCTACTTAAAAGTGACAACATGAGGTACTTGGTTTTCTGTTCCTGTGTTAATTCACTTAGGATTACAGCCTCCAGCTCCATCAATATTGCTTCAAATGACACGATTTCATTCTTTTTATGGCTGCATAGTATTCCATGGTGTATATGTATCACATTTTCTTTATCCAGTCCACCACTGATGGGCACCTGGGTTGATTCCATATCTTTGTAATTGTGAATACTGTGTATGTGTCTTTTTGGTGTAATGATCAATTTTCCTTTGAGTATATAATCAGTAGTGAGATTGCTGGGTCGAATGGTAGCTCTGTTTAAGTTCTTTGTGAAATCTCCACACTGCTTTCCACAGTGGCTGAACTAATTTATATTCCCAGCAACAGTGTATTAGATTTCCTTTTTCTTCACATTCTTGTCAGCATCTGTTGTCTTTAGACTTTTTAAAAACAGCCATTCTGACTGATGTGAGATGGCATCTGATTGTAGTTTTGACAAAAACAAGCAGTGGGGAAAGGACTTCCTATTCAATAAATGATCCTGGGATAGCAGGCTAGCCATATGCAGAAGATTGAAGCTGGATCCTTACCTTTCACCGTACAAAAATTAACTCAAGGTGATTATTCTTGATTGTTCTGGTAGGCTCTAAATCCAATCACAAGTGTCTTTTAAAGGAGAGGTAAAGAGACAATAAATAGATACTCAAAAGAGGAGCAGGCAGTGTGAAGACAGAGATTGGAGTGATGTGACCACAGTCACTTTAGTTTTGTTTAAGTTTTAAATTTTGTGTGTATATAGTAGGAGTATATATTTATGGGGTACAAGAGATACTTCAATACAAGCATACAATGCATAATAATCACATCAGGGTAAATGGGATATCCATCACAGCAAGCATTTATCCTTTCTTTGTGTTACAAACAATCCAATTATCATCTTTTAGTTATTTGAAAATGCACAATAAATAATTCCCTTTCTTTTTGTTTTTTGTTTTGTTTTGTTTTTTTGTTTTGAGACAGGGTCTCACACCTGTTACCCAGGCTGGAATGCAATGGCGTGATCATGGCTTACTGCAGCCTCAATTTCCCAAGTTCAAGCAATCCTCCTGTCTCAGCCTCGTGAGTAGCTTGGACTACAGGCACACACCACCACACTCAGCTAATTTCTGTATTTTTTTGTAAAGATGGGTTTTTGCTATTTTGCCCAGGCTAGCCTTGAACTCCTGAGCTGAAGTGATTCTCCTGCCTCGGTCTCCCAAAATGCTGAGATTCAGACATGGGCCACCATGTCTAACATAATTCCCACACTTTTGAAGTTCTGTTTGAAGATGTCTTTGTAGGAAGCCCCACTCAGGACAGATATGTTAATTGAGAAATGAGATAACCCAAAAAATTCACTGTGAATAAGGTGTTGCAGGCAAAAGGGAAAAAGCCTTTACTCTTACTTCACACAATATGATTGTGAACCATCATTTTCTAGATTTGCTTTTATCTGTACCTTATAGTAGCTAACAGACAGTTCTCAAGTACCTTGTCTATTGGCTGGCAGTATAATATTTATCACCAGAAGATATTTATCACTAGAAAATAATCTGATTCTTTCTTCAGTAAGCAAAACTTTTGTTTTTCCTCATAGGAGATAATTATACGTATGATTTCTCTAACATATAAGAAAAAAATGCATTCAGTATGAGATCAGCAATTTATGACGTGATTTCAAATTTTAATGTTAAAGCTGAAAGATCAAGTCTAGGTGGGACACTGTAGAAGGCCAACACAGGTGGATCACTTGAGTCCAGGAGTTTGAGACCAACCTGGCAACATGGCAAAACCCTGTGTCTACAAAAAAATACAAGAATGAGCTGGGCGTGGTGGCAGGTACTGGTAGTCCCGTGTACTCAGGAGGCTCCCCTACTCAGGAGGCTGAGGCAGGGGGATGGCTTGAGCCTGTGAGGTCGAGACTGCAGTGAACCATGATGATGCCACTGCACTCCAGCCTGGGTGAGACCCTGTCTCAAAAAAAGAAAAAACAAAACAAAACAACAACAACAACAACAAAAACAGATTAATTCTAGAGTGTGGTACATATTGTCAATAGTCTAAATGTTGCCAGTCTAAGGACATCCAGATAAAAGGTAGTGGGCGATAGAGCCAAAATCAAGTCAGGGATAAAAGGCTTTTGTCTAAATAAGTGAACTTTTAAAAGGGTAAAATTTAACTTTAATAACTTGCTTCTATTTTAAGTTATTTTTATGCATCATTTTCTTTCTTAGTCTTTTTAATGTTTTAACTGCTTAACTGTTTCACTCTTTCAATTATTTTGTTAGTTGTAATGCATTTGTCCACTTTCTGTTTGTCCAGACACTTTCTTCCTCAATGTTCTTAAGAACACATCTCTGGCAGCCATGAAAAAGAATGAGTTCATGTCCTTTGCAGGGACATGGATGAAGCTGGAAACCATCATTCTCAGCAAACTAACACAGG
The DNA here is from genome assembly GCF_029289425.2 of Pan paniscus. Classification (NCBI taxonomy): domain Eukaryota; kingdom Metazoa; phylum Chordata; class Mammalia; order Primates; family Hominidae; genus Pan; species Pan paniscus. The sequence goes on along the minus strand of NC_073252.2, from coordinate 61,642,432 downwards.
AACAGAAAACCAAACACCGCATGTTCTCACTCATAAGTGGGAGTTGATCGATAAGAACACATGGACACAGGGAGGGGAACATCACACACCGGGGCCTGTTGAGGGGTGGAGGGCAAGGGGAGGGAGAGCATTAGGACAATATCTAATGCATGCAGGGCTTAAAATCTAGATAACGAGTTGATAGGTGCAGCAAACCACCATGGCACGTGTATACCTATGTTACAAACCTGCACTATCTGCACATGTATTCCAGAACTTAAAGTAAAATGAAAATAATAATAATAATAATAATAAAGAACACATCTATGGTCACTTCTTAATCTCATTTACTTTTTCAAAAGAACTTTAAATTTTGTAGTTTTTAGGTTTAGTCCAAAGTTTTCTCTCTTCTTGCTCTACCATCTCTCTCTGCTGGAGCTTACCCACTCACTCAGCTTAAAATACCACCTATATGGTGACAATAATAAAATGTATATCTTAAGATCAAACTGCAATTCTTGGTACCAGATTCACTTGTTCAACTCCCCCTACTCACCTACTCCTTTCACATTCCTCATAGACATCTCAAGAACATATCAAAGAGTAAGCCCATGATCTCTTCCCCGAAACAAGCTCTTTCTCTTTCCTCATCTCTTCCCATCTCAGTAAATGGCTCCCTAGTGGTTTCATTTTGCTGTCAGAAATGAGGGTTCCATTCTTAAAGACTCCTCACTCATCCACTCCCATGCGCCACCAGTTGTCTGTATGGCCAAATTTTCTTGCTGAGTATTTTGAAAATTCATCTGCTTCCTTTTATTACCTCTACTACTACTCCTGTTTATATCACCATCATTTACTACCTGAACTTCTGCAAAAGCTTTGTACCTGAGCTCTCCACGTCACACTTGGCTGCCCTGCATGTAACAGCTCTTCTCTAGACAGGGTAGTATCCCTGAAACACAACCCTGACTGGGTCCTTCCTTCAATTCCAGTGGCCATCAGGTTTAGGGTGAAAGAATCCACAACACAACCTACCAGGCCTAACAGAATCTAGTCCCTGACAACTTCTCAGTCTTATCTCAGGCCATTGTTTCTCATTCTCTAAGCTAAAGCCACTGTGGCCTTCCTCACAATTTTCCCATGGTTAAGTTATGCACTTCTGGGCCTTCTCATATGCCAATCTCATAAACTAATCTCTTGACCAGAACATTCTTCCCCTCATGTCTCATCTTAAAGGCCACTTCTTCCGTATATTCCAAGCTAAGTTAAGTCCCCCTTAGAGACCTTCTTTGCTTCAATTATGACTTCAATGGTAATTTTATTCACGTGGTTTTTTTTTGTTATTCAATGTCTGTCTTCCTTGCTAGATTGTAGGCAGGGGAGACAGATGTCTTTTTTTTTTTTAAAGTAACTAGATTAAAGCCATGCCCTTCGTACCTGTTTGATCAACATATATTGAATGAATTATGATATGTCACTTTTTCTTTGACTTATTTGGATTTTCTTTTTGGATTTATTTGTATTTACTTTTTAAGTTACAATTTTTTTTTCTTCTCTCTGACTTCTGATAGGCTATCATCCATTATGAGCAATGAGTACTTCCCATCTATTTCCTCCAATGTCACACTTTCTAAGCTATGTAACTTAAGAGATTCATAGGCCAACTTCTTATTTTGAAGAAGATAATACTATGTTTTAACCTGTATTAATAAAACATTTGAACTACTAGATTGTGACCATCTTTTCAAGTATAAACCTTCTCACCTGTTCACAGAGGTGATGTGAACCAACCCTTGGTCACTGCTCATATGATGATTGGTTATTGGAGAAGATGTGGTCCAAAGGACGGGGAAGGCTTCTTTCAAGAAAATAATTTTTGACAAAACCTTCCCAAGTTCAAGTTTAGTAAGTATGTGAAATTGAATCTTCCAATATGGAAGGTGAGATATTGAAGCATTTGAAGTATTTCTCACATTTGTCCACCTCTTATATATTTATTGATAATAAAATGTTACACAAGAATTACCATGGGAAATGTCTTCCTCCCTCTTCTATTTCATTATGAGACCAAAAAAAAAAAAAAATTGACCACAGATAGCATTAGTCCTAAAAGACTCTTTAGGTCGGTATTTATTTCTCTGCCAATTATTCCTTTAAAGTAAGCCAAAACAATAATGTAGTATTTATTAAGCAGTCCAGAAATGTTTAGAGTACCAGAGTTTCTTGAGAAAGGATGCTTTCTAATTCTCTAGTGGTTAAAGAATGTGGCATGTAAGATGTCTCCTCTGGGGAATCAATTATAATTTTCTCAATGACCTATACCTGGCCAATTTTTGTTTTAGTGTGGCTCTCATGAACAGAATCTGGCTTTTTTTTTTTTTTTTAAATCAGAATCTCAAAGCGTACTGGATACTGTGATGTGCTGCCCAGATTCCCTTTCAAGATCAAAGCAGTCATTCCTCTAGCTGCCAGGAGTTGTACTAGGTTGTAGTTTACAGCTCATTCCCTACACAGAAATTGCGCTCAACCAAAACAGCAGCCATCATCCCATGACTAATTACTGCGGAGGAAGTTGGTTTTAAAGCTGGAGTGTCAAGTGAAATAACTCAGTCGAATACCGCGTAGTCTCATTTATAAATTGGAGCTAAACAAGGGCAATACAGAGCGGAATAATAAACACTGGAGACTACAAAAGGTGGGAGTGTAGTAGAAGCATGAGGGTTAAAAAATTACCTATTGGGTACAACGTTCACTATCGAGGTGATGGGTATAATAAAAGCCCAGGCTTCACCACTACACAATATATGCATGCAATAAATCTGCACTTGTATCCTCTGAATATACAAAAAGTAAAAATTAAATTTTTAAAAGCTAGGGTCTTTGATTGGATTCCAGACATGTCTGAGAGGCCATCTCAGCTTCAGAGCTCTGTGTGATATTGATTGAGGCCCTTGTGGCAACTTCTTCCTCTTCCAAATCTTGCTTCCTCACCTTTTTCTAGGTATTATTCCTGTAAGCATTGTTCCATAAACCCCTATATGCAAATGTCTGTCACAGAGTCTATTTGCTGATAGTTTACGGCAGATTATCTCTGGCTTTTAAATGAATCTAACTCACTTATGTTTATTATGATTATGCATGTATTTAGACTTGTTTCTACCATCTTATTTTATGACTTATGTTGATTTGTTTTTATTGTTATTTTCTTCTTTATAATGAATTAAGCATATTTCTTTTTTTTGTAATCTCTGGCAGTTGAGAAATTGCATATTCTTTCAGTTTACATAATGATAACAATGTAATTATCTTATTTCAATGTATGCCTTCAGTTTCTACCAAAAATTTAAACATATTTGTCTATCATTATCTACGGCTAATAGCATCTACAAGAGAAGAATTTTAGCATCCATTCCCTTCTTCTATTAAAATAATCTGGCATTTTAATTTTAGAATTTTTTTTGTTTTTGTGTTATATGAGAAATATAATTGCAAGGTAGAAGTTTTTCTGGTACCTTTCAATCTTTCTTACTTTGGTCTCAAGTATAGTTTTTTAATGTACATTAATTTTTTTAAACTACATACTTTTAACACTTGAAAGCTAAATGTGAGCCCCACGCACATCACAAATAATTTCCAAAAGCTAAGCATTAAAAACATAAAATAATACAAAGAATAGAAAAGAACGTTGAAACCTTTTTATATATTATTAAGTGTGGAAGAATTATGACACAAAACCTATCAGTTTGACAATTTAAAAAATGTAAAGCTGCAATATGATAAATATCATTTATATAATGTTAAAAGCAAGTGACTAATTGAGGAAAAAACTTACTAAATATGTAAAGAGGATTAATATTCATAATATATAAACAGACCCAACACATCAATATGAAAAAGCATTCTTCCTAGAAGAAATTTGTATGACTAATTCAAATTAGTCTTTACTGAGAAAAGAAAAGTAGCTCAGAGCAGTCTGGGCTATGTGAGGTCTGCAAAATGTACCAGGATCAGAAAGACATGAGCATAGCAATTGTTTAAGGCATTTTGTTTCTGACTAGCTGCCTCACCCATTATCTTCATGTTCTTGGAATTTGTGATACAAAGAACAATATATAGCCACTCTGTAGCTTATATTAATATACATTCTTAGTAAAGAACTTAAGAACAGCTTCTTTTTCTTTAAAAATCCACTTGCAACTGCTGCTAATCAGAATGTATATTCAAGGCAACTTGAATCTATGTTCCCAGGTTGCAGTCCTCAAACTTGGTCCAAATAAAGTCCCTATTTATATTAAATTTGTCTCAGCTTTTTCCTTTAGACAGAGAGTACCATGGCATTCAGCACCTTATAAAAGCTTTGTCTTACTTTCTGGAAGAGTTTACATTAGATTTCAGCATTGTTAACCTTTATTTGTAGAGTTATCACTCTTCTGCTCAAAAGTTCCTCTGCTGCTGTGCCTATGGAGTAGGCATTCTTGTATTCCTTTACTTTCTTAAAAAACTTGCTTTCCCTTTAGTCTATGGATTTGCCCTGAATCCTTTCTTGCAGAGATCCAAGAACCCTCTCTTGAAATCTGGATTGGCACCCCTTTCTGGTAACACCTTCTTGATGAACCATGAAGAGACTACGCTGAGGAGACCCCCAACCCAAGGGAAATAGACTGCAGCACTAATTGGCTGACTTTGGGTAAGTGGGGTGCATATGCCTGAGTAAAGGATGGAATTAGGTTAGAGGCACAACTTAGGGGAGTTAGAGTCTCTCCTAAGACAGAGAGGGTTAAAGGCCCCACTTAATAAAAGGCAAGGATGCTTGACTGAACTTAGGTTCGAGGCCCAACTTAGGAAGGTTAGAGTCCTTCCTAAGGTTTACGGGGTTAAAGGCCCATCTCAGTACAGTCCCTCTTAGCTAAGAATGACAGGAGCCATCTGGAGGAATGTTTGAGCCTTGCCAGTTTGATAATGGGTGGTAAGCAGAGTGGCTACTGTAGCAAATCTGGTGTATCTTGTGCCATAAATTTGTCTTTCTATATTGTTCTGTCATAAAGAGGGGTACCTTAGGATAGAACACGGGGCTAGGATCCCATACACCTGCTGTTCAAGATAACCCAGTAAACCAGTCAGTTACAAACTTTGCTGCAGATGCTTGGACAAAAAAAAAACAAAAACTGGATAAAGTTTTCATCTCGTTTCATGTCCTTGGAAGCTTGACCTTGTAAAGACACGGTAGCACTTTCTCTTGGTTTCCACCGTCCAGCAGACAGGAATTTTGGAATTCATGTCATAGTTAGCCCTAAAAATTATCTTGAGCAGTTAAAAGCCTTTGCAAGCTCAAAACTGGCTGCTCTAGGCTCCTTTTGGGAAGGGCAATGGGAACTGTCCAGTGCCGTAGCTTAGTAACTAAGGCTTTGTCTTTTCACAATGGTGGCACGTGTTCAGGGTTCAATTCCTGGCTTAAAGCATGAGTCCTTTCTGTGTGATATCTGTGTGATCTTTACCATTTATTTATTCTCTTCCCCTCCATGAACTATCTTGATTTTTTTTTTTTTTTTGTCTGAGCACCTGGGAGGTTAGCTTTAGTAAAGTTCAAAAGCCATAAATGTTGGCAGTTTGGTGTGGCTACCCATGGGTAATAAGAAATTTAAAAGGATTTATTTTCTTTAAAGAACACGGTATTAGTCTATTATCATGCTGCTAATAAAGACATATGCAAGACTGTGTAATTTATAAAGGAAAGAGATTTAATTGACTCACAGTTCCACATGGCTAGGGAGGCCTCACAATACGGCAGAAGGTGAATGAGGAGCAAAGTCATTTCTTACATGGTGGCAGCCAAGAGGGCATGTGCAGGGGAACTTCCCTTTATAAAACCATTGGATCCCATGAGACTTATTCACTATCACAAGAACAGTATTGGGGAAACTGCCCCCATGATTCAATAATCTTCACCTGCCCCTGCCCTTGACATGTGGGGATTATTACAATTCAAGGTGAGCTTTGGGTGGGGACACAGCCAAACTATATCAAGCAATATGGTTAAAAGTCAGCTTAATTAAAAGTGGATAGATCCCTCTCAAAATGTAATGGTCTGTTCTGTTTTGCATTGCATTATATGATGGTTTTTACTCTTGGGGGTATCTGAAACCACTTTGCATTATGAAAGAGCTTTGATGTGTAATAACTAGGTAGAAAAAATAGTTTTGGAGATCCTCAGCTCTTTGCATGTTTGGATCAGAGAAACATGCTCTTGGCCACCTGGAAGGTATGAAGATGTCCCTAACCCCCAAACCCCCACTGAGAGAAAAGACTCCCATGCAGGATGGGCTAATCACAGAACAGGCTGATTGGATTTTGTTTCCTTTGCAATAAAATCATTGCACTGTATTGTTCTGTAGAGTTTCTCTGTTTTGGGATCTAAGATCTGATATAAAAAATGGGATCCTTAATTTTAGGAGATATGTTTTACCTTCCAGTTGTGCCTGCTTATAAGGCCATAGAAACTGCATGCTTTCCTGGCCCTGTTCCTCCAAGGGCTCCACCTTGAAGTCAATAATCCAGTTAAAGAATTAGCAATTGAAAGATCTTAAAACTACTGGACCTCCTTCTTCTGTCTGTGTATTTATATGTGTTGTGTGTGTGATATGAAAGAGCTTTGATTAATTGGTTTAAAAATAATAAGAGCTTAAATCAAATATTTTATCAGAAAAATAAAAACTGTAATGTCTTTTAGTTCACATGGCTTTAGCAATCTTTTGGAAATAAAAACAGTTTTACATGCAACATGTGTAAAGAAAGTAAAATGTGTTTTTGGTAAAAGATTATAAGAAGTCATGGGAATGTGGATTTTTTTAACCTATATTAAAGCGTTAACAGATTGTTTTAAGTTAGAATAAAGCTGAAGGTTTGAGCAAGCTGTAGAAGGTTCAGAAAAATTAACCTTGTAAAAGAAAGTCTGTGTGCAAACATATTGGCTAAAGTTAAAGGGGTATTATTCAGTTTTTCCATAAACTGAACATTGGAAAAAAAGCACAACAGGTTTTTCTTACACCACTGATCTGCTCCTTAACAAAAAATGTAAAGGGTTATAAAGAAAGATTTATGAGAATCTTATGGTCAGACATTAAAATTGAATAGATTTGTCTGTAAGGTTTTATTAAGAATTGTGTTTGACATCAATAATGCACTAATGTGGACAGGCATGAGGGCTCATGCCTGTAATCCCAGCACTTTGGGAGGCCAAAGCAGGCTGATCACTTGAGGCCAGGAGTTGGAGACCAGCCTTGACAACATGGAGAAACCTCATCTTTACTAAAAATACAAAAATTAGTCAGGTGTGGTGGTACGTGCCTGTAATCCCAGCTATTTGGGAGGCTGAGGTATGAGAATAGCTTGAACCCAGGAGGCGAAGATTGCAGTAAGCCCAGATTGTGCCACTAGGCCCCAGCCTGGGCAACAGAGAGATACTTCATCACAAAAAGAAAAGGAAGAATAATAATAATGCAGTAATGTAACAGTAAAATTTGGCTTTCTCTCTTGAACAAGATTTTTAAATTTTATTTAAAAAAGATTTTTGTTTGCCTTTTGAAAAAACTGTAGGAAAAAAAAGAGAAAGAAATGTTTGGAAAGCTGTCTTTCCTCTATTAATTAGTAAAGATTTTTGTCTTCTTAAAATTTTTAAGTTATCATTTTGACTAAATGAATAACTTACCAATAATTTACGGTGGCCTGGGACTTTATTTTTTAATATCAAGTGTTTTAAACCTTGATATTTGAAAAAGTTTCTAAAATTAAATTATAAATTATGTCTTTTTCAGAACTAATTAATCTTTTAAAAATTAGGTCCCTAAAGTTCAGAAGAGACATATTGTCTTATTTGGTATAAAAATTATACAGGAAGCATTGTCAAATATGACATGGTGCTTGGTTTTCTTTGGGCAGTGTTTGTATAAATATGTTATTGATATGTGTTCCAAAACTTTCTTAAACTCCTATAATTCTGATGACTCAGTATATGTTATTAAAAACTATAATTGTTATGTAAAATTGTTGTATGCCACAGGAGTAATCAAAATTTCTAGTCAATTGTAGCTTTAATAGAGGCTGCCCTAAGATGTTTTGTCATCCATGGACAATTGTTGTCTTGTTTTCATCCTCTTCAAAAGGTGGTTTATAATCAGCTATAGAACTTTCAGGTGCTCTTGAATGCAGGTTTCTGACAATTTTGGAGATTATGACACTAGAATAGAGAGAAAAACTTTCAGGACTCATGGAGAGCCGAAATGTTTATGAATATCAAGCAGGACAGGAGTTAACTCAATAGAAATTAATAGAAGGCTGATGTGATCTTTTTTGACTTTTTGCTTAAAACATTGCTGATCTTTTATCTTGTTTTTTAGAGTCAAGGAAACTTTTCTTTTGAGCTATTTACAGCTTTTAACAACTGATTATAGTATACTCCCATGAACAAAAGGTGGAGCATATTTGTTTCTCTCTACCTGATTTTTCCAGAATTTGGAGACTATGTGTGAGTATTCTTAACTTATGGCAATATAGTTATTTGCATAAGTGCAATAAGAATGTTTTATTTTGCAATAGGACACAATTGGAGAAACTCGTTATTTTACCAAGGCCTTGACTAGAATGGTGTGCTTTCCTTTAAAGAATCACATTTAACTTGTAGAACCAATAAAAAACCCTTGGGAAAACTGGACTTATACATTGTCTACACAGTCCCTGTACAGGGTTCCTGACCTATAGTAAGTAAAGAATGTCACTTTCTAATAGCCTCAGAAGCCCCAGATTACCTTGGGACCTCAAGTGGAGAGGAATTTACCCAACTCATGGGTATTTGAGGGTACAAACCCATGGCTGGGATCAGTTTTAAAAGTCTTATCTGAGATTACTTCTATGGAACAGATTTCCATCAAAGCCAATTTTTAAAAGCCTATGTAAAAAAATAATTATTTTTGCTGAATTTATAGAAATAATCAGGCCAAGTATAATAAAGCAAATCAGTCTTACCATGATTTATCCTTAGTAAAAATGGGAAACTGGAGAGAGAAAAAAATCATGTTTCAAAAACTGTGGTACACCTGTTGCTAGACCCTAGTCTCATAAATTGTTTTGCAGTTTTTTTTTCTGAGATTTAAACTGACCCTACTTTTTCCTGTGAACCAACCAGTGATTTCTGGCTGCTGCTCAGGAGAAACAGGAGAGATGCATAATGTAAAAATCTGGATCAATATTCTAATTCTGAGCATGTTGGAATCAGCTAGCAACCCATATCAGCTTGGTTTCAACAATTGCCCAGTTGATGGTAAGCATTCTTATTTCATTTAGTTGGGGTAATTTTACTTATTTTGCTTTACTATTGTGGAATATATTGCTGTTCTACTCTTTGTGTAGGAATGCAGGATAAGCTTACCAAATGTTTTCTTAAACTGAACACTTATTAATCTTCCAGATATCACCTTTTGTTGGAACTCAAGAGTTATGAGTGGCCCTTAACATACCGATGTTTTCTAACTGAGCTGCTCTCTACCTTGAATACAAGAGACCTTAATAGTTACATAGGAATATCATTGCCCCTGTTCACCATGAAGAAGTTACAGAAGATGGATCTTCATCCCTCTGCAACCCTTAGTATTAAGGATTCCCTTGTAAAAGGGAAGGGGGGAAATATGTCAGAGACATTTGAACCAGAGCAACTTCATCTTGAGTAGGGGCTGTGTAAAATAAGGCTGAGAGACCTACTGGGCTGCATTACCAGGAGGTTAAGACGTTCTAAGTCACAGAATGAGATAGGAGGTTGGCCCAAGATACAGGTCATAAAGACCTTGCTGATAAAGCAGGTTGCAATAAAGAAGCCAGCCAAAACCCACCAAAACCAAGATGGCAATGAGATTGAACTCTGGTCATCCTCACTGCTCATTATACACATATTATAATGCATTTACATGCTAAAAGACACTCCCACCCAAGCCATGACAATTTCCAAATGTCATGGCAATGTCAGGCAGTTACCCCATATGGTCTAAAAAGGGGAGGAAACCTCAATTCTGGGTATTGCCTACCTCTTTCTCAGAAAACTCATGAATAATACACCTCTTGTTTAGCAAATAATCAATAAATAACTGTAAGTGTCCTTAGTCTAATATCCCAAGCTTCTGCTCTATGAAGTAGACATTCTTTTATTCCTTTACTTTCTTAATAAACTTGCTTTCACTTAAAAAAAGTTCCTCATATTCCACAGGGCAAATGCATTAGGATAGCATTCAAGGTTCTCCATAACTGTCTACAACCTGCTTTTTCTATCATATTTATTAGTTCTCCAACAAAAACCTACTTTACTTCATTAAAAAATGATATTCCTGTTTAATGTCCCTAAGATATATGATAACATTTTTCTCCTTCATTTACTTTATATTTTACTTCTTATTGTTATAAGTTCTTAGTATTTTTCTGTTAGCGGGAAAATCAAACTCTAAAATATCTTAAAGAGGTTTATTCTGAGGTAATATGAATGACCATGAGCCCAGAGAAAACACAATCTCAAGAAGTCCTGAGAAAGTGCACCCAAGGTGGTTAAAGTTTGGTTTCATACATTTTAGGGAGGCAGGAGTTACAGGCAAAGATATTAATCAATACACGGAAGGTATTCATTGGTTTGACCTAAAAATGGTGGGATATCTTGAAGGGGGAGCAGCTTACAGTTTATAGGTGGATTCAAATATTCTTTAATTTGCAATTGATTAAAGGAGTAAGGTTCTGTCTAAAACTTAAAGTCAGCAGAACAAATTGTTTTAAATGTTTTAAGTCAAGATAAAGATGTAGCAAGATAAGGATGTGGCAAGAATGATGGCCTGCGGGTGAGGCTTCACACTTGCCTTGCATGGCCTTAGGTCTTGTTTATAATTTACTATCTTACTGCAGCAAAGTGTCTGTTATGTCAGTCTTAAGATCTCTATTTTAACATTAATGCTAGTCAGCTGTTATGCCTAAACTGCAAAAGGGAGAGAGTATAAGGCGGCATGTCTGACCTTCCTTCACATCATAGCCAGGATTTCAGTTTTGTCTTTTTTTTGTTTTGTTTTGTTTTGTTTTGAATTGAGATGGAGTTTCACTCTGTTGCCCAGGCTGGAGTACAATGGCGTGATCTTGGCTCACTGCGACCTCCACCCCCCGGGTTCGAGCGATTCTCCTGCCTCAGCCTCCCAAGTAGCTGGGATTACAGGCATCTGCCATCACGCCCGGCTAATTTTTGTATTTTTAGTAGAGACAGGGTTTCACCATGTTGGCCAGGCTGGTCTCGAACTCCTGACCTCATGATCCACCTATGGAATTACAGCTATGAGTCACTGTGCCAGGCCAGGAATTCAGTTTTTAAGGTTTTTCTCCCCTTGGCTAAGGGAGAGGCTTAGGATTTTACTTTTAGTTTACAGTTCTCATAAAACACCCTATTTTTTCCTGCCAATGAATCCTACCCATTTTTTAACATCTAGCTCAGATTTTAGCTTTTTAGAGAGACCTTTTTAAGCACCTTAACTCCCTGTGATTCTTCCATATATCAACTCAATTCTCACAGCAACGCTATGAGGTAGGTATTATTACCTGTTATTTTATAGATTGTTAAACTGAAGCATGAAGAGGTTAAATAACCTGCCAAGCATTTCATGATTAGTATGTGACAGGTGAAATTCAGACCCAGAAGATCTGCTCCAGAGTCCTTGCCATTGCCTGCTCTACTCTTTTAATTATTCTAAGTTCCTAGAGAAGAAGAAAATATGGTAAAGTGGAAGAAGATACACTCTGAAAATCTGGCTGCAAATTTGAGTTGGGTTGTTTACATTCTATATGATCTTGGGCAAATTACTTAAACTCTGAGAGTCTCATTTTTCATTTTTAAAAAATAGAAAATTGTGAAGATGAAGTTAAAAAGATATATCTAAATTTCCAGACACATAATAAGTATTATGTATTGTGTATTCAAAGACAGCCAACAGCCTTTGCAAAGATTATAATGGTGACAAAATTATGACAGTGAAAGAGATCTAATCTAACTGACTCCATCTTGCCTATAACCTCCAAGCTGCCTTTGTTCATTCTTGGGCATAGGCCAAACCAACTCTGGGAGGAATTTAGTTTATAATTTAACTTTGGAGCAAAGGTGATAACAGCGCTTCCCTAAACAAATTGCCTTCTTGCTGGGGGGACCAGACTGCCTTCATAAAGCTAACAAATGAGATACAAGATTAGAAATTATGACTCAGAAGTCATGCAGCTAGAGGCTACAACCTCCCCAGTTGTTCCTATGAATAACATAACTACTGCAAAACCGAACATTGGTGTTCAAGATCTCGGCTCACTGTAAGCTCCTCCTCCTGGGTTCACGCCATTCTCCTGCCTCAGCCTCCCGAGTAGCTGGGACTACGTGCGCCCGCCACCACACCCGGCTAAATTTTTTTGTATTTTTAGTAGAGACAGGGTTTCACTGTGTTAGCCAGGATGGTCTCGATCTCCTGACCTCGTGATCTACCAGCCGCGGGCTCCCAAAGTGCTGGGATTACAGGCGTGAGCCACTGTGCTGGGCCGCCATACACTATTTCTCTAGTTTTGTTTTTTGTTTGTTTGGTTGGTTTTGCTTTGTATTGTTGTTGCTGTTGTTGTTGTTTGAGACAGAGTGTCTCTATGTCGCCCAGGCTGGAGTGCAGGGGCATGATCTTGGCTCACTGCAACCTCCACCTCCCGGGTTCCAGTGATTCTTCTGCCTCAGCCTCCCAAGTAGCTGGACTACAGGCACACCCCACCACATCTGGCTAATTTTTGTATTTTTAATGGAGATGGAGCTTCACCATGTTGGCCAGGCTGGTCTTGAACTCCTGACCTCAAGTGATCCACCCACCTTGGCCTCCCAAAGTGCTGGGATGACAGGCATCAGGTTAGTTTTAGTAAAAGTAAACTCTAGGATGTAAAGAATAAGTGTCTTTCTTTTAAAACTTTAAAGAATTCTAATCCTCAAAGGATGAGATCAGTGGGTTTTGGCCTATGTTGAAAATAGTGAAAGAAATTATTAGTACACCCTTGCATATCCAAGTGTCAGATTTTTAATATTTCACATAAGTCCTATGTTTTAATTACTAATATTCTACTAATGTTAATTTGCTGTTCCCAATAACTATTCTATGGTTATATGAAATGTTTGTGTTAGAAGAAGTGGGGTGAAAAATATAAGGAAACTCCTTTTACTATTTTTGCAACTTTTTTATAAGTCAGAAAATAGTTCAAAGTAAGTTTTTTTAAGCTACTTAAGTCTTTGAATGATCCTTATTAGACCTTGTTGCAAATATAATAAAATAGCCCAGTGTTTTGAACGCTGTGGCTTATGTTCTATTTTCAGCTATATTATCCACCAGCATTTTTCCTTATGGCTCAAAAGATTGGGCTAAACCAGAGCTAGATTCACTATGACATTGCTTCTATCCCTAACATGGAATTCTATGATTCCAATTTATATATTCTGGACATGATATCCTCATCCAGTGTATATATTGCAAATATATATTTCCAGACTGTGGCTTTCTTTTTCATTCTCTTAACAGTGTCATTTTATAAACAGAAGTTCTTAATTTTAATGAAGGCCAATTGTCACACTTTCCTTGATGGTGAGTGCTTTTTATGTCCTGTTTAAGAAATGTTCTCCTACTACAAGGCCATGAAGTTATTCTCCTACATTCTTATCCTCATGCTCATTGTTGATATGGCTTGGCTTTGTGTCCCCACACAAATGTCATCTCAAATTGTAATCCCCAGGTGTTGAGGGAGGAACCTGGTGGCAGGTGATTGGATCATGGGGTCAGTGTTCTCCCCATGGTGTTTTCATGATAGTAAGTGAGTTCTCATGAGATCTGATGGTTTTCTAAGTGTCAGTTTCCTCTGCTCTTTTTCTGCCACTTTGTGAAGAAGGTACTTGTTTCTCCTTTGCCTTCCACCATGATTGTAAGTTTTCTGAGGTCTCCCCAGCCATGTGGAACTGTGAGTCAATTAAACCTCTTTCCTTTATAAATTATCCAATCGTGGGTATTTCTTTATAACATTGTGGAAATGAAATAATACAGAGAAGTGACACCAGGAGTGGGGCGCTGCTGTAAAGATACTTAAATGTGGAAGCAACTTTGGAACTGGGTAATGGGCAGAGTTTGGAACAGTTTGGAGGGCTCAGAAGAAGACAGGAAGATATGAGTTTGGAACTTCCTAGAGACTTGTTGAGTGGTTTTCACCAAAATACTGATAGTGATATGAACAATGAAGTCCACACTGAGGTAGTCTCTGTTAAAGATGAGGAAACTATTGGGAACAGGAGTAAAGATCACACTCATGCTATGCTTTAACAAAGAGACAGGCAGCCTTTGCCCTAGAGATCTGTGGAACTTTGAACTTGAGAGAGATAATTTAGGGTATCTGGCCAAAGAAATTTCTAAGCAGCAGGCATTCAATAGGTGAACTGAATTTTCCTGAAAGTGTATAGTTGTATGCATTCACAAAGAGATAATTTGAAATTGGAACTTATGTTTATTAATACAAGGGAAGTAGAGCATCAAAGTTTGGAAAATTTGGAGCTTTACCCTGAGGTAGAAAAGACAAACCCATTTTCTAGGGAGAAATTCAAGCTGGCCACAGAAATTTGCATAAGTAATGAGGAACAAAATGTTAATAGCCAAAACAATGAGGAAAATATATCCAGGGCATGTCAGAGATCTTCACAGCAGCCCCTCCCATCACAGGCCCGAGGCGTAGCAGGGCAAAAAACGTTTCTTGGGCCAGGCTCAGGGCCCTGCTGCTCTGTGCAGCCTCAGGACTTGGTGCCCTGCATCCCAGCTGCACCAGCTCCAGCCATGTCTTAAAGGTGCCAAAATACAGCTTGGGCCATTGCTTCAGAGGGTGCAAGCCCCAAGCCTTGGCAGCTTCCATGTGGTGTTGGGCCTGTGGGTGCACAGAATATAAGGACTGAGGTTTGGGAACCTCTGCCTAGATTCCAGAGGATGTATGGAAATGCCTGGATGTCCACTGAGTCATGCAAAAATCACAAAAAGCAAAAAGACAAACAAACAAACAAACAAAAAAACCCTACTTGCCTTTTGTTCCCAAACAGACAGCTGTAATTTCATATGCTTACTTTATCTCTTATATAAAATGTAGATTTACTGAGTACAAGTCAAATGCCTAATTGATCTTCCCCCCACAGTCTTCCTTCCAAATGTAAAATGTATATTCATCGAGCATTAATCAGAGCTTCACAAGAATGTAACCCCTTGACTCATTGCCTACCCTACCTCCTTTTTTTTTCCTTCCCCTCCTGCTTGCTCTTTTCCCTTTAAATATTGAAGTTCCCAAAACCCTGTTTGAAAAAACTCAGGCCACAGATCCTACTGTAACTCGTATTTCTTTTTCCCAGGCATGTCCTCCACCTTGGTAAGATAGATCTCTGAATCCACTGAGATCTGCCTCAGTCACTTTTTGGATTACAGGTGTATTAGTCTGTTTTCACATTGCTATAAAGAACTGCTGGAGACTGGGTAACTTATAAACAAAAAAGGTTTAATTGACTCACAGTTACTCGTGGCTGAGGAAGCCTCAGGAAACTTACAATCCCGGTGGAAGGTGAAGAAGAAGCAAGCACCTTCTTCACAAGGCAGCAAGAGAGAGAAAGGGAGAGGGGGTGAACTGCCAAACACTTTAAAACCATCAGATCTTGTGAGAACTCACTGAGTATCATAAGAACAGCATGGAAAAACTGCCCCCATGATCCAATCACCTCCCACCAGATCCCTCTCTGGACAAGCAGGAATTACAGTTCAAGATGAGATTTGATTGGGGACTCAGAGCCAAACCATATCAACAGGATATCCTATTAATTCAGAATCACTTGTTGAAAAGCAAAATTGTTTCCCCAGTAAATTGTAGTTGTGTAGTTGTCATAAAATTAGGTGACTAGATGTGTGTGTCAGTTTCTGGTCTCCAACCTCTCTTCTATGGATATATCTGTCTATCCTCACAGTAATACCACTGTAGTCTAGATGTCTGGAAGTATAACTTCCAGGTTTGACTTTCTTCAAGACTATACGAGGTTCAAAACAATATCAAAATCCAGAGGTAGAAGGCAAGTCTGTGATGAGGTGCAGGGCCACATCCAGATAGGGCTAATCAGGAGTTAGTACTGACCAGGATTTGATGTTGACCTTATAACAGTGAATTAGGTTTAAATATGAGAAGGTGGGTTTTCTTATCTGTTTTTTTTATTCTCTCTGTTCCTCAGTTTTTTATTCAGTGTAACACATAGGAAAAGTATCTTTCTTATTTGATTATTGTGAGCAATAATGTATTGATTCATAAAATACTTAAAATTATTCTTATTATGTAGTAGACTTCTATTATATAGTAGACTCTTACTTAATGTTTGGTATTGTAATTATTGTTTTTCTTGTTAGTATTCTTATTTTAGCATCTGGAAAGTGCTCAACATTTTACTTTGAGGCATTACAGTTGCATCTCTTTCTACTATTGAAATGATTATGAGGCCGGGCGTGGTGGCTCACGCCTGCAATCCCAGCACTTTGGGAGGCCGAGGCGGGCAGATCACGAGGTCAGGAGATTGAGACCATCCTGGCTAACATGGTGAAACCCCATATCTACTAAAAATACAAAAAGAAATTAGTCGGGCGTGCTGGCAGGCGCCTGTAGTCCCAGCTACTCAGGAGGCTGAGGCAGGAGAATGGCGCGAACCCAGGAGGCGGAGGTTGCAGTGAGCCGAGATTGTGCCACTGCACTCCAGCCTGGGCAACAGAGCAAGACTCTGTCTCAAAAAAAAAAAATTGATTATAAACTAACAGATAAGGAAAACAGATGTATATGGGGATATGGCTTGCAAACATTGAACCACAAAATGCTATAGAATGGCACTACAGCAGTATCAATGGAGATCATTTCCTCTTATTTGAAAAACAGAGTGGGAGAACTGGGTTTTTGAGAGTGGGTACTAATCCTGTTATATTTTTATAATTTAATGGGGAAATGAAGAAATTACTTAATACATTAAAAAACTAATACAATATCTTTCATATTATAAATATTCAATATGTATCAGCTAGTAGAGAAATTATCAGCTGGTCATGGTGGTTCAGGCCTGTAATCCCGGCATTTTGGAAGGCCAGAGTGGGTGGATTACTTGTGTTCAGTAGTTGGAGACCGGCCTGAGCAACATGGCAAAACCCTGTCTCTACAAAATTAAAAAATACTAAAACTTATTGTGGCATATGGCATGTGCCTGTAGTCTGAGCTACTCAGGAGGCCGAGGTGGGAAGATCACTTAAGCCTAGGAGGCAGAGGTTGCAGTGAGTGAGATTGCACCATTGCACTCCAGCCCGGGCAACAGAGAGAGACCTTGCCTCAAAAAAAAAATTATTTTCATTTTTGTACACTAGCATTAGGTTTATTAAAAAGCAACAAGTGTAGAAAGACATCTATGCTAGAGAGATGTACTTTTACATTCAACCACTAAGTGAAAGATATATTTGTTTCTCAAAAACAGAAAGAAAACATGCTTCTCACGGTACTCAGTAGGATGAACATCAGTTGTGCTAAAATTAAAGTAACACAGCTTTAAAAACATTTCATGTTCAGTGTATTATTATTGCCAATACACCCTCAAACAAAATGTTGTATTTTTATGTATGTCATTATGAAACAGAAGGAAAATATATATATATAACAATAAGATTAAAAATAATAATAGTAATATTATAACTGAAATTAATGTATATACTGAATAATTTGGAAACAAAATATTTTTGGTTTCAGAAATTTTGCCTTTTAACCAGGAAAATTCCAACTTATCTCTTCCAAGTAAAATACTTCTTGATTTTATAATTCTTCCAAATAAGACAAAAAACCACAACCAAAAGAGCTAAGAATATGCCTACATTTATACGCAGTATCCTCTTTTTTCAATAGTTTTAATTGGGTAAATTTGAGATCCCTGGTTGTTTATTATTTATCATTGAAGGGATCAAAATATTCACATAGGAAATTCAGGATGCATCAAATGTAATGGGAATTAGTGATTGATTATGTTGTGTTCCTTTACTGGAACCTAAAACACTTTAGAAGACTTTAAAACATTTGAAAAGTTTTCATGCTGAAAGAAAATGATAACTCTGCAGTTTAGTAATTATAATATTCATGGTTCCCTACTTCAACTTTGTTCTCAACGCTTTCTTATAATCAGTTAGTGACAAACTTCAGTAATTCCTCTCATTCTGCTTGAGGCTATTTCAAAATTTGTCCACTATCCTTAAACCTCCTACAAATTTTTTCACTAAAACCACTGGAAAAAAACTAACTGACAAAAAATAAGCAAATTTGTACTTACTACTGTATTCATTTTCAGCCATACTACTGCCACATTGGCCTTCCTGTAAAATATGTAAATTGAAGGGGGCCAGCCCCTGCACACCTGTGGGTGTTTCTCCTCAGGTGGGACAAGAGATTGAGAAAAGAAATAAGACACAGAGACAAAGTATAGAGAAAGAAAAGTGGGCCCAGGGGACCAGCGCTCAGCATACGGAGGACCCATGCCGGCACGGGTCTGAGTTCCCTGAGTATTTATTGATCACTATTTCTACCATTTCGGAGAGGAGGATGTGGCAGGTCAATAGGGTAATAGTGGGGAGAGGGTCAGCAGGAAAACATGTGAGCAAAGATCTCTGTGTCATAAATAAGTTTAAGGAAAGGTGCTGTGCTTTGATGTGCATGTACACAAACATCTCGGTGCATTAAAGAGCAGTATTGCCACTGGCATGTCTCACCTCCAGCCCTAAGGCTGTTTTCTCCTATCTCAGTAAATAGAACATACAATCGGGTTTTACACCGAGACATTCCATTCCCAGGGACAAGCAGGAGCCTTCCTCTTATCTCAACTGCAAAGAGGCCTTCATCTTTTACTAATCCTCCTCAGCACAGACCCTTTACGGGCGTCAGGCTGGGGGACGGTCAGGTCTTTCCCTTCCCACGAGGCCATATCTCAGGCTATCACATGGCGAGAAACCTTGGACAATACCTGGCTTTCCTAGGCAGAGGTCCCTGCGGCCTTCCACAGTGTATTGTGTCCCTGGGTACTTGAGATTAGAGAATGGCGATGACTTTTACCAAGCATACTGCCTTCAAGCACTTTTTTAACAAAGCACATCCTGCACAGCCCTAAATCCATTAAACCTTGGGTCGACACAGCACATATCTCTGCAAGCACAGGGTTGGGGCTAGGGTTACAGATTAACAGCATCTCAAGGCAGAAGAATTTCTCTTAGTAGAGAACAAAATGGAGTTTCTTATGTCTACTTCTTTCTACATAGACACATTAACAGTCTGATCTCTCTTTCTTTTCCCCACAGAGTAAAAAAAAGTTATACTCATGAAGGGTTATATATGACTGTCTTCTATATATCGAGCAAATCTGTACTTGACTTTGTGCTCAAGTCCAATATAACAGCTGCTCCCTTGGCCTTCATGTGAGCAATGTTATCATGTTGGTCCGCAAACAAAGGAATGCCCATGGAGGGACTCCACGGTAGATCATCTCATAGATGCTATTGTTCCACCATAAGTTATAAAGGCTTTGGTTTGGGGATGATCTAGGATTGCGCGATTTTTAGCAAGATTACTAATTGTACGTCTGAGAAATAAGATGAGAAACGCACAATATAAGGCAATGAAAGGTAAAGTGTTTTCTATGAACAAGTTATTGCATGCATGAAACTCCACTGAGATTGCTTTCAGATCTCAGAGGAAGAAGCACCTAAGCCCACTGGGGAGGTAAGTGAAGGCTACGTGAAAAAGGTACTGTGTGACGTGAGACTTGAGACTTGAAAAATGAGTGTGAGATTGCCAGAAGGAGAAAATGAAGGAAAACATTCACAATAAATAAAGAGCAAGTGTGAGAAAGGGAGAGGGAAGCAAAAGAAAAATGCATTATCTTAAAGAAACATTGATGTCACACTGAAAGTGATATGTAGGGCAGGGCAACAGGGAGTTGAGTGGGCATGCTGGAATCAGAGGAAGGACAGGCCACACTTTATCATGAAATATATTATCATTTCATAATAAAGTTGTCAAGTATTTTCTCATAGAAAATGCAGTCTCTCATAATAAAAGAGGTGTTGTTATTTTTCAGAGGCAGTAGGGGAGATAGGTGTAAGACTGCAGAACAAAGGACAGTGTGACAATCCAGGAAGTTATCAAAAAATCCTCTGTGATATGTAACTGCGTTTGAAATAAGGTACTTTGATTCCGGCCATAAAGAATGTGACTCTGGGTTAAAAAGTGCCATCCCAGGCTGAGCACAGTGGCTGATTTCTGGAATCCCAGTGTTTGGGAGTCTGAGCCTAGAAGATCGCTTGAGGCCTGGAGTTCAAGACCAGCCTGGGCAACATAGTGAGACCCTGTTACTACAAAAAAATTAGCCAGGCATGGTGGTGTGCACCTGTAGTCCCAGCCACTGGGGAGGCTGAGAAAGGAGGCTCACTACAGTGATCTATGATTGTACTACTATGCTTCAGCCTGGGCTACAGAGCAAGACCTTATCTCAGGAAACAACAACAACAACCCCTTAAAGTATATCTTTTCCTCTCTAAAACTAGAAAATAAATATGAAGAAGTTAATTTTATTTTTAAATTTTTTATTAATAAGTGTTTAATAAATTATTTCCTGTTTAACTATTATCACTCTGGCTGTTACTCATGTTTTCTGTATTTTCTTTTTTCATGTCTTATGAAGACATTCATTCTGTGGGATCCACCTATGCCACTGAGTATTGGATCCTAAGGTATTTGGTTTCCTTCCAAAAATACCTTATTGACAATACCTTATAGCATGCGGGAATTCTAAAGAGATTAAGAGATCGCATAGTTAAACGCCTTTCATATGACAGACAAGGAAATGAGGACAAGACAGGGTGAGTAATGAGAACTGTTAAAACATTGATGTAAATAGGAATACTCACATTTCTCGTACTTACTTTTATATTCAATTAAGGTATGAAATGAACCTTGATGTTTCACATATAGTGTCTTAAACAAATGAGATTATCAATGACAAATTTAAATATTTAAGAAAGAGTTAAACATCATTATAATTGTAATGCAAAGAATTGTAGCAAATTTCTAATGAGCTTTACTTGTTTTTGTTTTATGTACCTATTTTTTATATTAGCTCTCATTTTCCAACTTAATATAACCTCTTAATTTTTTTGAGTTGTGCTGGAGGGCATTGACTTATATTATTTGTTCTATACATTATTTTATTAAAGTTTTAAATATTTTAACTTACAGAAAAGCATGTCTATGAAATCATCTGCTTGTGAGAAATAAAATAAATCTGATTTTTAAAAAGTGTAACTTCTTTTAGATGACAAAGTGTTAAACACGGCTTCCAAGAAAAATCTGAAGTGGTAATTTAGAATATAAATTTCGAGTATCATCATGATTGCTGAGTTTGAAAATCCTTCAAATGTTTAATCAAAAGACCAATCTTAATTCAAAAGTTACTACTTTTGTAATAACTGTTAAAAAAAATTCAAAATTGTGATGATGCTTAATTTTGTTGAACTGACAGTTAACACTTTGATGATGTACTACAAAGCATTAACGTCAGTGATTAATATGATTTCATATAGCCAAGTCATTTCCATGCCCAGGCCCAAAATAAGGTACTGATTTTGGAATTCCCAAGATCCTTATAAACTGAAGTACCATAGACAATTTTTTAAACTTTTACTTGGTATATGAGTGTTAGAGTTAATTCAAATTTTCAGCAAAAATTAGTATAGGTAATTAGAAGGCAATAGCAGACAGAAAATTTAAAAAGTAGCTCACAAATACCTAAAGACCAGAGGAGTACTCTATACACTAGAAAATACATTACTAATATATTTTTTGAAGTTGAGGGCATCTGAACCTCTTCCTATGGTATGCTTGCTTCCACTTTACTGCTTCTTATATTCCCTTCTTCCTCCATTAGGAGAAGGCGTTTATTGGAAGCAGAATCTTTGTGAGGTCACATTTTATAATACACAGGGTTCACCTTAAGGGCAGGATTCCATCTTCACCCTTTCTCTTACTTCTTCCTGCTTGAAACATTGGCAAGCTCAGGTTCACCAATTCAGGCTGGTTTTTTCTTTCTCTAAGTCTGCCTGGGTTGGTTGGTACCTAGACTCAAAGTTAGTGAGCCCTGAACTTTTTTTCTCTGCATACTCCCTGAACAGCACACTGAATAGCTCTGTTCCAACATTTTGGTGATGTAAAAGAGGCAGGGATAACATGGCAAGCTTAAACTGTGATGTAATTCAGAGGCTTTTAAATGCAAGCTTAGGGTTATTTTGCTAGTACAGGGGCTCATTAAATTTAACTGTTTTCTAATAACATCTGTAGCATTTCCAGTGTCCTCAGGAATGCTGCGAGGAAAAGGAGGAAATAGAAGGGCAGAATTTGGTGATTTCTCTGTCCCTACCTGTAACACAAGTATAATATCAACTGTATAATATCCTATACCTGTAAAGATTTTTATTTCTAATCACAATGTTAATGCCAAAGTTATCGATGAAAAACAGTTATCTTAGCATGTGCCAAATATATATATATGTATATATAAACCATATATATGTTTTTAAGTGCTTTCTGAGATAAATTAGAGTTATCCAACAGTCTACCTTTTACAGAGGTGATTTCTACAATCAGACACTTTAATAGACTCATTCAGTAGCTGTCCTCAATTAAGGAACTTCATCTAACATTTTGTGGGATCTGGGAAAGTGCTGATGCAATCACTCTGACCTGTTCTTCTTTCATGTTTCTAATCACTGATCCCACAGAAAACACCACCAACACCATTTTTCTGCAGAGCTGAGGACCACATCTTCCATTTCCTTTGAAGAAAGAATTTTCTCCATCACAAAAGAGTAAGACCACAGCAAACGCTATAGAAAGGATTGATACAAATAACTTAGAAGATAAATTTTATATTACCAGGAATTAATAGAGCTTGGCTATTTTTAAAATGACTTAATCACTCAATTTCTTTGGAAGGAGATGTGTAATCTGAAATAGATGGCCTCTATTAGGCATATTATGTAAATGTTTGTATGTGTGTGTGTAAGAAAGAAACGAAATAGAGCTACTATATAATAGTCAGGGAGAGATAATGTTAGACAATAATGTACTCAGATGCTTAATTTATGTTACTAATTACTAATATAGATTCCTGAAAGGAGGCATCACAGCTAGTTCTAAATTCAGTTTTAATTCTATCTTGTTATACTTTTACCAAATCACCTGTGTTTATTCTATGTAAGTTTTCTGGAGAATACTTTTAATTGGGAGTCATTTGGCTTTACTTGTCTGACTACAAGCAGTGTGGAAAAGTTACTTATGGTTTTGTCATCTCTATGATCTTTTATAACTCACCTTAAAAATTGCAGGAGTTTCTTAAACATTTCCCCTAAAATACCTCTTAAAAGCTGGAGGTTAAGAGTTGCTGACAGTTAGAAGTCTGGTATTCTGGCTTGCAATTTCTGTGAAATAGTCCTAAGAGTTCTGCTTATATCCAGAACAATACTTGTATAATACATATTAGAGTGAGCCCTATTTCTGGGCTTCTTTAACTTTTGCACTGAAATCGTACTGTAAAATTGATATCCTTGTAGAATGTGCTGTTTGTAACTGGCAGTGTGGGACCCTCATCATTACCTACCTCATGGGGGTGATGAAAGGATGAATGCATTAACTTGGTAAAGCACTAAACTTGTACATAGCAACTTAAATTTGCATTTATTTTAATTATTATTAAGTGAAGAGAAAAATTTCCACAATGATTCTAGTTCTTACTTTCATTACCTAATATATTTTTTAAATATAATATGTTTCAAATACAAATGATAAAAATACGAGCATATGCTACTTCAAAAGTAGGAATTAACTTTATGGTATAAACCGAGGGCTGGTAAATTGAGGCCTTTGGGCCAAATCTGACCAACCACGTGTTTTTTTTAATAATTGAGGTAAAATCACATACAATAAAATTTCATTTTATTTGTTATAAATAGTATTATTAATAACCCTTTTAAAGTGAATAATTCAGTAGCACTTAATACATACACAGTGTTGTGCAACTGTCACTACAATCTAGAATCAAAGAATTTTCATCCCCCTAAAAGAATAGACACATTAGACAGTTACTTCCCATTCAACCATCCCCCAGCCTGGTAACCTGGCATTATGTGTTAAAATCATTCTACTTGCTATTAGAAAATCAAAACAGAAACAAACAAAAAACCATACAGCAATATACCTTTAACAAAGTGGGGTTTTTTCCTTAATTTTCACATATGCTTAATTATCATTTTATGATACGTGAAAATGTACTTTTAGCTCCCTGATTGCTTTTTGCTACAATATATGCAGACGGTAGAGATATTTTACAAGAAAATCTTGTACCAGTCACTTTCCAAATGGTATCATGGCATGGGAAGTCCCATGGACCAGCTCCCAAGTAAAACAGGAGTAACTAGTGATTTTTTTTTTTTTTAAATAATTTGCGGTCTCTAAGAATTGTCCTAAGGACATACAACAAATAAAGAAATATGTGCTGAAGAAACTCCACTATTTCTTGGTGAAATTAAACCACAACATGCTCATTTGTCCACCTCCTAATTCATGGTAACAGAAACTCCATCATTCCAGAGAGGTATAAAAAATACCACAGGGCTCCCACTTTTGAAGCTCCCAGTTGAGGACTATGGTATCTTGTTGGGAGGCAACGTTGCCCTGAATTTTTCATGCACATACCCAAGTATGTGTTACAGAGGCTAAATTCCAGGCAAGTGTGGCTAAGAAGGATCTCCCATATTCCATCCAGCCACTGTCATAACACAGACGTTCTATTCATGAACACTGAGTACCAAATAGTCACTATCCCAGTTGGAGATTCCATGAGAGGAGAGGAAAACTGAGAATAAAGGCCAAAGTAGAAGTGCACCACTGTCCGTGTCCCCAGTCCTATAGTCAAGGTCAAGACACTCTGCACAGGGGAGAGTCAGGCCATAAACACAGAGCCACAAATGTTTTCCCAAAGGAACTTACTTTATTTGAAACAGTGTGAAAATTGTAATCCTAAGAGTGCTCTGAAAACACGGAGGCTTTCTGGTAAATAATTAAGAGGAAGCTGTTAGCTTCAGAACACATAAATGCTAAACCACAGGCAAACTAATTTATTAGAGGAAACCAAAGATACAGATTGAAAAAAATCTTCCTGGGGTCTGAGCAATGATCAAATACTGACCTCAAAAACTATCACTGCAAAAGAATCACTGAATTTTATTGGATCAGACTGTGGAACAATTTATACTCTCAGGCCATTATCAAAAGTAATAGAGCACTCAATCAGCAACTTGTGAAGGCTAACAGCAGGGTTCAGCAGTAAAAGAGGCAGTCAAAGAATGTCCTCCTGCAACCACCATTATTACAGGACATGTGAGCATACCAAGGCTGCACCCTTGCATAGCAATATCAAGCTTAACACTGCAAAGGAAAGAGGCTTCGCTAAAATAGTCCATCTAGTCATCAGCCACAGATTAAAATACACAGAAAGAGGATATCTAATATCTACAGTTGCTACAATCTATTATCAAACATGTAGAGTTTTTAACACAAATTTAAATGACATGCTGAAAAGAAATCAGGAGAGTATGATTCCCACATGAGGCAAAAGCAGGCAACAGAACCTGCCTGTTTAAGAGACAAGGTGTTGGATTTAATAGGCAAAAA